>NW_026869060.1:0-148072 GCF_020745735.1 Hemiscyllium ocellatum
CTCTCTCTCTCGCCCCCCTCTCTCTCTCTCTCTCGCCCCCCTCTCTCTCTCTCTCTCTCTCGCCCCCTCTCTCTCTCGCCCCCCCTCTCTCTCTCTCTCGCCTCCTCTCTCTCTCTCTCTCTCGCCCCCTCTCTCTCTCTCTCTCGCCCCCTCTCTCTCTCTCTCTCAGCCCCCCTCTCTCTCCCCCTCTCTCTCTCTCGCCCCCTCTCTCTCTCTCGCTCCCTTCCTCACTCTCGCTCGTCCTCTCTCTCTCTCTCTCGTCTGCCTCTCTCCCTCTCTCGCCCCCTCTCTCTCTCGCCATCACCTCTCTCCCGCCCCCTCACGCTCTCTCTCTCTCTCACACCCCACTCTCTCTCTCGCCCCCCTCGCTGGTTCTCTCACTCGCCCCCTCTCTCTCTCGCCCACCTCTCTCTCTCGCCCACCTCTCTCTCACCCCTCTTTCTCTCTCTCTCTCTCTCTCGTCCCCTCTCTCTCACTTGCCCCCTCTCTCTCGCCCCCCTCTCGCCATCACCTCTCTCCCGCCCCCTCACGCTCTCTCTCTCGCACCCCCCCTCTCTCTCTCTCGCCCCCTCGCTGGCTCTCTCATTCGCCCCCTCTCTCTCGCTCACCACCCTCTCTCTCGCTCATCCACCCTCTCTCTCTCGCCCATCCACCCTCTCTCTCTCGCCCACCTCTCTCTCTCACCCACCTCTCTCTCTCGCCCATTCATCCTCTCTCTCTCGCCCATCCACCCTCTCTCTCTCGCTCACCTCTCTCTCTCGCCCATTCAACCTCTCTCTCTCGCCCATTCACCCTCTCTCTCTCGCCCATCCACCCTCTCTCTCTCTCGCCCACCTCTCTCTCTCGCCCATTCACCCTCTCTCTCGCCCATCCACCCTCTCTCTCTCGCTCACCTCTCTCTCTCGCCCATCCACCCTCTCTCTCTCGCCCATTCACCCTCTCTCTCTCGCCCACCTCTCTCTCTCGCCCACCTCTCTCTCTCGCCCATTCACCCTCTCTCTCTCGCCCATCCACCCTCTCTCTCTCGCTCACCTCTCTCTCTCGCCCATCCACCCTCTCTCTCTCGCCCATTCACCCTCTCTCTCCCACCTCTCTCTCTCGCCCACCTCTCTCTCTCGCCCATCCACCCTCTCTCTCTTGCCCATTCACCCTCTCTCTCTCGCCCACCTCTCTCTCTCGCCCATTCACCCTCTCTCTCTCGCCCATCCACCCTCTCTCTCTCGCCCACCTCTCTCTCTCGCCCATCCACCCTCTCTCTCTCGCCCATCCACCCTCTCTCTCTCGCCCACCTCTCTCTCTCGCCCATCCAACCTCTCTCTCTCGCCCATCCACCCTCTCTCTCTCGCCCACCTCTCTCGCTCGCCCATCCACCCTCTCTCGCCCACCTCTCTCTCTCGCCCATCCACCCTCTCTCTCTCGCCCACCTCTCTCTCTCGCCCATCCACCCTCTCTCTCTCGCCCACCTCTCTCTCTCGCCTATCCACCCTCTCTCGCCCACCTCTCTCTCGCTCCCTCGCCCACCTCTCGCGCGCTCCCTCGCCCACCTCTCGCGCACGCTCCCTCGCCCACCTCTCGCGCGCGCTCCCTCGCCCACCTCGCCCCCTCTCTCGCTCGACCCCTCTCTCTATCGCCCCTTCGCCTCTCTCCCTCTCTCTCGCCCCCCCTCACTTGCACCCTCTCTCTCTCGCCATCACCTCTCTCTCGCCCCCTCGCTCTCCCTCTCTCGCACGCCCCTCTCTCACACCCCTCTCTCTCACCCCCTCTCTCTCTCTCGCCTCCCTCTCTCTCTATCGCCCCCGTTTCTCTCTCTCTCTTGCACTCTCCATCACCCCGTCCTCCCATCCCTCTCCCCCTCTCTTGCCCTACCCCTCAATCGTGCTCCCCCTCTCTCCCATCCCCTCTCTCACCCTCTGTCTTCCTCTCGCCCTCCCCTCCCTCCCTCATCTCTCTCGCCCTCCCCTCCCTCCCTCATCTCTCTCGCCCTACCCTCCCTCCCTCCCCTCTCTTGCCCTCCACTCCCTCCCTCCCCTCCCTCCCATCTCTCGCCCTCCACTCTAGCCTCCTCCGTTCTCTCCCCTCACTCGCCCTCCCTCTCTCACTCCCCTCTCTCGCCCTCCGCTCCCTCTCTCCCTTGTCTCGCCCTCCCCTCTCTCGCACTCCCCTCTCTCGCCCTCAATTTCCTACCCTCTCTCGTCGTCCTCTCTCTCACCTTCACCCTTCTGTCGCCCTCCCCTCCCTCCCTACCCTCTTTCGGCCCCTCCCTCCCTCTTGCCCTCCCCTCTTACACTCTCCCCGCTGTCTTGCCCTTCCCTCTCTCGCCCTCTCCTTCCCTCTCAACTTCACCTCCTTCACTCCCCTCTTTCACCCTCCCCTTTATCGCCTTACCCCTCTCACACTCCCCTCTCTCACCCTCACCCCTCTCTCGCCCTCCCCTCCCTCGCTTCCCTCTCACACCCTCACCCTCCTTCACGCCCTCCCCTCCCTCCTTCCCCTCTCTTGCCCTCTCCTCTCTCGCCCTCTCCTCTCTCGCCCTCTCCTCTCTCGCCCTCCCCTCTCTCCCTCCTTCTCTCGTCCCCTCACCTCTCTCGTCAACCCCTCCCTCTCCTCTCTCGCCCTCTCCTCTCTCGCCCTCTCCCTCCCTCTCGCCTTCACCTCCCTCTCCCCTCACTCGCACTCCTCTCTCTCACCCTCCCCCTCTCTCGCCCTCCCCACTTTCACGCCCTCCACCATCTCGCCCTCCCCTCCCTTCCCTCTCCTCACTCGCTCACCCCTCTCTCGCCATCTCCTCTCTCTCGCCCTCCTCTCTCGCCCTCCTCCTCTCTCGCCCTCCCCCCTCTCTCGCCCTTCTCCTTTCTCGCACTCCAGTATCTCGCCCACCCCCTCTCACCCCTCCCCGCTCTAACTCTCCCTACCTCTCTTGCTCCTCTCTCTTGCCCTCCCCTCCCTCACTTTCCTGTCTCATCCACCCCTCTCTCAACCTCTCCCCTCTCTCTCTCCCTCCCCTACCTCCCTCCCCTCTCTCGCCCTCTCCCTCTCCCTTTTCCTCCCTCTCTCGTGCTCCCTCTCTCTCCCATCCCCTCTTTCGGCCTCTCCCTCCCTCTTGACATTCCCTCCCCTCCCTCCGTCCCATCTCTCGTCCTCCCCATCTCACCCTATCTCTCCCTTGCCCCCTCTCTCTCCCCCCGTTCCTTCACTTTCCCTCCACCATCTCTCACTCTTGACCCCCCTCAATCAGTCTCTCTCTCTCTCTCCCCACCTTCCTCCGTTTCTCTCTGACTGAATCGCTCTCCCTCCTGTCCCTCCCTCCCTCTCTCTCTCTCTGTGACACACTCTGTCTCCCTGGTCCTTCCCTCTCCATCTGACCCAGAGACTGGGGGTGTTTGAGGGTGAGGCTGCATGTTGGGGAGGGGAAAATGGGGTAGAGATGGAATTGTGGGAGGGAGACTGCGACGGCACGAGAGAGAGAGGGGGAGAGGGAAAGTGGAGGCAGGTGGAGAAACCGGGTTTGGCGGGTGTGTGTGAGGGAGACAGAGTGGGGGGGGATGAGGGAAAGGTTTGGAAAAGAGAGTGTGTGCTGAAAGAGAGAGAGAGAGAGAGAATTCAGGAGAAAGAGTAGGGGAGAGGTAATGGGGAGGCCAGGTTGGAGTTGGGGGGAACAGAGGGAGTTAAACCCAGCTCCTGAGCTCAGGGCGCGGTGCCCTCCCCTTCCCTGAGGACCAGGACTTGGGGCTGAGTCTGTCTCTCTCCAGCTCAGCTTCTCCAACACAAAGACACACAACAACATCGGTCCCTCTGCTGCTCGGCACGCTTTCATCAGCATTTTTATTGGTTACAAATGGAAGTGATGGATACAGTCAGTGGGATGGTGCCTTTTCACACTGGCCCCTGAGTTGTGAGAAACATTGAAATGTTTCTCTGTAACCCCCCTGTGGGATAAGGATGGACAAACCAGCGCTCCCCTCAGTCTGTTACCATAGCGACAGGCTGCTCCATCGCTGAAACACTGAACTGAAATGAGAAAATCCCGGATGGTGTGATTAATGAGGGAATTTGATGGATGGATGGATTTGGGTGAAGGGATATTTCAGCACATTCTTCAGCTGCTGCCTGAACTTAGTCTGGGTCACGGCATAAATCGCGGTGTTTGTGCAGCAACTGAGGAGCTGCAGCATGAAGCCCAATTCCTGCACAAAGCGATGGAGATACACAGGGGTATACACAATCCGCCACATCCGTCTCCATATAGAATACAGCATTAATGTTGACCATAACAGGATGAAATTGGCCGAGATCACAAACAGTAGAATGATGGATTTTTTTCGGTTTCTCATTTCAGTGTCAGACTGAGCGTCCCCATTGGTGTGAGCGCGGAGTCTCCTGCGGGCTCTGCTGGTCACTAAAATGTGTCTGACGGTGAGAACATTGAGCAGCAGAATCAGGAGAAATGGGACCCCCGGGGTTAGAATGTGGTGGAGGAACTCGATTGTGACCCAGACACTGGAGACTAGAACAGCGTCTGTTACATCACAAAACCAGGGGGCGTTCACCAGCCAATACCGAGCCGTGAGCATAAAATACCAGGAAATGTTCTTTAAACAGCTCAGCACAGTCACTGCTCCCAGAACCACAGCCGCCGTTTTCTCACTGCAATATTTACTTTTCAGCTTCTGGCAACAAATGGCCACAAACCGATCAAAGGTGAAAGTGACGGTGAACCAGACAGAGCAGTCAGTGGCTGCATAAAGCAGGACGGCGTGGATATTACACACGGGGACGGAGTACAGGAAATAAAACTGTTCCCGATAAACAATGGGAATGTGTCTCAGGATCAGGTCGAGGATAATGACCAGGAGATCCGCCTCTGCCATGGCCCCCAGGTAACGTCTGACACATGGAGACAATCCACAATCTTTATAAAGCAGGACGTAGATGGTCACTACGTTAACTGTGAGGAAGGAAAACAAACCCATTATCCATCAGCCTGGAGGCAAAGGGACCCGTTTGATCGGGGACCCAGTGAGATTTTCAAATGTGTCCCTGTATTCAGGGATTTATTAAAATAATTGGAGCTGGAAAAACAAATGGGAAGGTCGGAATTACTGACAAAAATGTGACATAAACCACAAGAAACCCTCCCTCCCCAAACACACAGAGACACATCCATAAGGACAGATGGTTTCTAGAACATTCCCAAACACTCGATCACTCGAGAGCAGACACAGGTCACTCCTTCCCAGTTCCTAATACGGAGGGTGGGAACGTTGCTGTCCTGAAGGATTCTCTCCCAGTTTCCTGAAGACAAACGGAGTTTGGGAATTTCTGTATTTTGGTCTAAATTGTGGTCGATCCTGTGTCGTGGAGAAATGTAAACGCAGGGAAAACGTATTCCCCCCTTTAACTGCCTGAGGGGCCTTCGGAACAGTGTCTCCTTCTCCCTGGAACGGGATCTCTTCCCTCGGGATCTTATCGTTTGTTCAATTCACTGACGTCCGGCCGTTCACAAACAAACAACGTCAGGGACAGAACGTTCCGGGGAATGTCAGTTATAGAATGTCGGGGACAGAACGTTCCGGGGAATGTCAGTTATAGAATGTCAGGGACAGAACGTTCCGGGGAATGTCAGTTATAGAATGTCGGGGACAGAACGTTCCGGGGAATGTCAGTTATAGAATGTCATGGACAGAACGTTCCGGGGAATGTCAGTTATAGAATGTCGGGGACAGAACGTTCCGGGGAATGTCAGTTATAGAATGTCAGGGACAGAACGTTCCGGGGAACTCCGTGACCTGTCCATCACCTTTCCCCTCTATCCATTCTCCCAACATGATGTACTGTGCACAGGCTACATATCCATCCAGCACGGGGAGCTGCACTGACCACATCATTGCATTATCTATAAACCTCAGCCAGACAGTCTGACCAGCACAGAGACCCGTGCAGTGATCACCCGTGAATTAATCTGTAACCCAGGAGCAGTTACCCTCCCAGCATGTAGGGCTGTGTACCCCACCCCAGTGCATTGATCTGTAACCCAGGAGCAGTTACCCTCCCAGCATGTAGGACTGTGTACACCAACCCAGTGCATTGATTAGATTACTTACAGTGTGGAAACAGGCCCTTCAGCCCAACAAGTCCACACTGACCCGCCAAAGTGCAACCCACCCATACCCTACATTTACCCCTTACCTAACACTACGGGCAATTTAGCATGGCCAATTCACCTGACCCGCACATCTTTGGACTGTGGGAGGAAACCGGAGCACCCGGAGGAAACCCACGGGGAGAATGTACAAACTCCACACAGTCAATCGCCTGAGGCATGAATTGAACACGGGTCTATGGCGCTGTGAGGCAGCAGTGCTAACCACTGTGCCACCGTGCGGCCCCAGGAATAGAAGGATCATCCACACGAGGCTGTGCTAATTTCTTGGTGCTATCGTGTTGAACTCACCTCATTAACTACCCATGGTGTCCCTCTCATTCAATACCAGCCCGATTCTCCCACCCATCATGCGTGCCCCTGGGTATTCTGTGACCCCTGGCACTGGTGCCACGGCGGTCCTGGTGGATGGGCTAGTACAGAGGGTGACCATTCTCTTCCCAGAGGGAGCCACACCACCAGACCCACTGAGCATGGTCTGAGCTCCCCACCCAGCTCAGGGCAGTATCTGCGGTCTGCAGAAATGTCCAGCAATACAGGACAAGCATCAATAACCTTCCCCGCTCTGTCAGGGTAAGGGTCACTGTATTCTCTCTGCTCACTGTATATCTGTTATGGCACCTTCCCCCCACCCCCCCCAACACCCCACCACTCTCTCTCTCTCCCCCCTCTCTTCCGCTCTCTCTCTCCCTCTCTCTCACTCCCTCCCTCCACTTTACCCCTCACACTAATAACACTTCATGGATACAACCCTGTGGACTGACTCCATCCGAACCCCTCCCCATGTCCCCCATGTACACCGGCACTAACAGCAGGGCCACCCACTCCCACCCTCCCTCTCTCCCATTCCAGGAGAAACAGCTTGCAGTCGGACCGAAAGGGCCAAGCCGGGTGGTGGAGTGCTCGATATCCATTCCCTCACCCCCTCATCTCGCCATGTGGGGAGGACCCTGGTACGACCCTGGAAGCCTCATGTGGGGATTCTGAAACATCCAGGTCCCACCGACCGAGTAAGGAGCAATGTTCAGTGAAGGGCAACTCTCACTTTAAACCCACTGGCAGCTCCGTTTCCCCCCGGCACAACTTAGCAGCCGTGGCCCCGATGCCATCTCCCTTCTGTGTCGAGCTGGTACAAATGGAATCCCCACGGTCTCGGGGGGTAGGAGGGTGGGCTCACAACACATCGTCACCACCACCTCCCAGGAAGGGAGCACGGAGGCTCCCTCACTCACCGCCCCCTATAAACAGCTCAGATACTGACACTAATCTGTGAGAGTTCCTGCTCTCCCCACTTGTCCTGACATCTTCAACAATCTGTGCTCATATACACGCAGCGCTCTCTGTTCCTGCAGCCCCTTTATAATGGCACAGCCTGTTTTAAACTGTCTTTATCTTTCATACCAAAGTGCATCACCTCACACTGCTCTGCATTGATCCCCGTCTACCAGCGTGTCACTGTCCTGTTAGAGTTCCACACTGTCCTCCATAGACTTTACAATTCTTGCAGGTTTGGTACCATTTACAAACATTAAGATTGTCACAGTGTCACAGTCCCCATGAAACAACTGAAATCCTGACCCACACACAGGAGAGTGAGCAAGTGAAATACTGATATATTCCCAAGGACAGAATCGAATAATGACATACTGTCAATGGAATAACAAAAGTCCTAACACATACGAGACAGAGTAGATGAAATATTGACAAACCACAGAGCAAGAGAAATCCGGATAGGTTCCACTTATCTATATTCATCAGAGTGTAATGGGATGAAGGTGAAAGTGTGTGTACCTTTAAGCGAGGGTGAATGCTGCTCTGAACTGAGAGCTTACATGTCCCTGTGATATGAGAGGATGGCAGACCCAGAAACAGTATATTGCTGTCGAGCTGGGTCGGGTTATAAGCAGTTCAGAGATAGAGGGTCTCTTTCAGTTCACTTTCAATGTTAAAAACTACATTGTTGTTTTTATTTAAACAGTGGAATTTGGGAGTTCTCTGTCACTCATATTTCAACAGTTTATGAGGCGAATTGAGCATTTATTTATGTTTAGTTTAAATTACCAGAAGAGCTCAATGTTGTGTCCTAACAATTGCTGTGTGTGTATCTGTGTGTCTCTGTGTGGGGCAGGTCTGGCAGTCTCTGTGGTGCTGAAAGTGATGCAATGCCTCCCTCTGCTGGCCTCCACACGCCACTGCACAGGCATTGGTAGAGGGTGAAAACCAACAGGGATTCATTCAGAGAGAGGGAGGGAGAGGGCAGCTGCTCACAGCACCATCCAAACTGATGTCTTATCCATGTACTGATCTAAATGTCCTTTAAACGTTGTAACTGTACCTGTTTTCACGACATGCTCTGCAAGTTCATTCCACACACAAGCCAGCTTCTGTCTAAAATAATTACCTTTCCTGACTTTTGTAAATCTTTTTTCCTCGCACGTTAAAATATCCCTCCGTTTTGAATCCCTAACTCTAGGGAAAAGACATCAGCCCTTCAGCTTATCTGTACCCCTCATCACTTTATAAACCTCTGCAAACTTACCCCTCCATCTCACACTCTCCAGTGAAAAATGTCCCAACCTATTGAGCCTCTCCTTATAGCTCAATCCCTCCATTTCCAGCAACATCCAGGTTAAACTCTTCTGAACCCTCTCCAGCTTAATAATATCAAAGTGAATAGTCAATGTATTTTATAAGTGTGGTGGACACCAAAACTAGAGGACAAAGTTGTAAGAGGGGAAACATTTAAAAGTGACCTAAGGGCAGCTTTTTCACCCAGAGGCTGGTGTGCCTGTAGAATGAGTGGGCAGGATGTCCAGACTGGACACAGTATTCCGGTAGAGGTCTCACCAATGTCCTGTACAACCTCAACATGACGTCCTAATTCCGATACTCAAAGGTCTGACCATTGAAGACAATTGTGTTAAACACCTTCTTTAACCACATTATCTATATGAGATGCAACTTTTAAAGAATTATACCTGATGGCCGAGGTCTCTGTTCTACAACACTGCCAAAGGCCCTACGTTTAATTGTATAAGTCCTGCTCTTGTTGGATTTACCAAATCCAATACCTCGCATTAATCCAAACTTAAATCCATCTGCCACGCCTCGGCCAGTGAGTGATATTACCACCTCCTCACCTTCCCTGTTTAATTTTAAAATGCCCACCCCTCCCCAGGAGTCCTGCACACTCCGGCCTTGATTTTCACAAAGACCCTGAGCTTGGTTTGCCTTGTGTGGTTAGACGGAGGAGGGACGGATTGCAGACACAGTCAGTGGGGAGGAGAGGCTGGACAGTAATCAGCGGCCTGGTATCATTTCATGGTTTTAGGCAGAGGGCAGACACACGTGAGAGTTGGGTTATACTGGTCGGTGTTTTGGGACCAGAAATTATGGCCTTTCTCCGTGTCTGGTGTTCAGTAATAAATAGCTATTTTTGAGAGCCTTCACTGGGCAGAGTATGTCTGCCGGATTTCTGTCCCTAATATTGCAGACTACAGATAATAGCGATTAAAGATGTTCATAGTTAATTTCGATCTTGCACTTGTTTAACAAAACAAAATGTTTTGTGTAGTTCAGTAATGGTAACCTGATTATAATAAATCCACACCGAGCTGAATGCTGCCCCTTAAAATGTGACCCAAAATCTGGGTATAGTAGTGTCGTGGGTAGTGTCCCTGCCCCTGAGTCATGGCTCTGGGTTTGATTCCAATTCCTGACATTGTTTGGTAGTGTTCCTAGCTCTGGACCAGAAGGTGTGGATTCATGTCCTGCCTGTTGCAGAGGTATGTCACAGCATGTCATAACAGGCTGATGAACAAACACACAGGAGAATAATGTTACAGCTTTATGGGTATTGCCGAGTGGTGCTCGTGTCCCTACCTCCGGGCACAAAGGTCTAGGTGTAAATCCCACAGAAGTGTCTCCTAATATATCTGAACAAACTGATTAAACTGGTTTTAGAATTGTGACTTGATGGAGAAAGAACAGGTGTGGGTGTTGAATTTCAGCATTTCGGCCTGGGATTATTGAAAGTACAGCCATTCGTGTTGATTGAAGTCACATTTCGCAGCAGTAAAGGTTTATAAAATTAGAACGGTCATGGATAGGGTTTGGAGTCAAGGTTTTTCCCCAGTTAGGGGCGTCCAAAACTAGAGGATATTGGTGAAAAGTGAGAGGGGAAAGGTTTTGAAGAGGCCTAAGGGACACCTTTTCACAGAGAGGGTGGTGTGCGTATGGAATGAGCTGCCAGAGGAAGTGGTGGAGGCTGGTACAACTACATCATGTAAAAAGCATCTGGATGCTGACAGACCTGCCGAGCTTTTCCAGCAATTTCTGTATTTGTTAAAACAAAACATTCATTTTAACACAGGTATCTATGTTAGCTGTTTGGATACAGAATTGGCTGGCCAACAGAAGACAGCGAGTGGTAGTGGAAGGAAAATATTCTGCCTGGAAGTCAGTGGTGAGTGGTGTTCCACAGGGCTCTGTCCTTAGGCCTCTACTCTTTGTAATTTTATTTAATGATTTGAATGAGGGGATTGAAGCAAGTTTACAGACGACACGAAGGTTGGAGGTGTTATTGACAGTGTAGAGGGCTGTTGTAGGCTGCAGCGGGACATTGGCAGGATGCAGAGATGGGCTGAGAGGTGGCAGATGGAGTTCAACCTGGATAAATGCGAGGTGATGCATTTTGGAAGGTCGAATTTGAAAGCTGAGTACAGAATTAAGAATAGGATTCTTGGCAGTGTGAAGGAACAGAGAGATCTTGGTGTGCAGGTCCATACATCTCTTAAAATGGCCACCCAAGTGGACAAGGTTGTTAAGAAAGCACATGGTGTTTTGGCTTTCATTAACAGTGGGATTGAGTTTAAGAGTCGTGAGATCTTGTTGCAGCTCTATGAAACATTGGTTCGAATGCACTTGGAATACTGCGTCCATTTCTGGTCACCCGATTGTAGGAAAGATGTGGATGCTTTGGAGAGGGTTCAGAGGAGGTTTACCAGGATGCTGCCTGGACTGGAGGGCTTCTCTTCTGAGGAGAGGTTGACAGAGCTCGGACTTCTTTCATTGCAGAAAAGGAGGAGGAGAGGGGACCTAATTGAGGTATTCAAGATTGAGAGGCATAGATAGTGTTGATAGCCAGAGACTATTTCCCAGGGCAGAAATGGCTAACACAAGGGTTCATAGTTTTAAGCTGGATGGAGGAAAGTATAGAGGGGATGTCAGAGGCGGGTTCTTTACACAGAGAGTTGTGAGAGCATGGAATGCGTTGCCACAGCAGCAGCTGTGGAAGCAGGGTCATTTGGGACATTTCAGAGACTGCTGGATATGCATATGGTCACAGAAATGTGAGGGTGCTTACATGAGGATCAATGGTCGGCACAACATGGTGGGCTGAAGGGCCTGTTCTGTGCTGGTCTGTTCTATGTTCCATGTTCTATGTATTCTGAATACATTAAACATTTTATTTTTTAATGATGCAGGGCCATATAAACATATCTTCAAATCAACCGAGACCATTTTCTGCTCAGGGTATGGCTCTGTGTATGACAGCAGCAATGATGCACCGACATGGAACAGGGAATGTGATGGCGACATAGTTTGGACAATGTACAAGGAGACCTCACATGGTCCAGTTTGGTAGAGAATGACATTATTGTGTGATTCAAATTCGAGAGGGAGACAATGTCATCTGCCCGAGAAGAAACGGCCTATTGCACTCTCTCTCCTTCATTATTCCTCATCACAGTAACGTGTACGAGCTAAAACAAAACTCTACTGTCATCATTACCATTCTTATTTTTATAGAATCCTGCAGTGTGGAAACAAGCCCTTCGGCCCAACAAGTCCATACTAACCCTCCAATCAGTAACCTTCCCATGCCCTTACAGTTATCACTGACTAGTGCACCTAAAGTAGAAATCGCTGAACACTATGGACTATTTGATCAATCCACTTGAATTATACAGCTTTGGGCTGTGGGAGGAAACAGGAGCACCCATCAGAAGCTCACACAGACAAGGGGAGAAGATGCAAACTCCACGCAGATAGTCGCCCGAGGCTGGAATTGAACTCATGCCCCTGATGCTGTGATGGAACAGTGCGAACTACTGAGCCACTGTGCTAACCTGGAACCTCCTGTCTGCCTAATGCAAAGGGAATTCAGCCAAATCCGACCCTCCCACGATAAAATCCCATTGCTAGCGGCTGTGTGAGTACAATATCTTGAGAAGCAGAATAACATTTTGGACAATCTCTCAATTTTTCCTTTTGTCATTAGTTACACTAATATTTTGACAAGGTTGCAGAGATTTTGTTTATTTTAAGGGCGGCATGGTGGCAGTGGTTAGCACTGCTGTCTCACAGCGCCAGAGACCCGGGTTCAATTCCCGCCTCAGGCGACTGACTGTGTGGAGTTTGCACATTCTCCCCGTGTCTGCGTGGGATTCCTCCCACAATTCAAAAATGTGCAGGTTAGGTGAATTGACCATGCTAAATTGCCCGTAGTGTAAGGTGCCAGGGTAAGTGCAGAGGAATGGGTCTGGGTGGGTTGCGTTTTGGTGGGTCGGTGTGGACTTGTTGGGCCAAAGGGCCTGTTTCCACACTGTAAGTAATCTAATCTACTTTGTGTGTGTGTGTGTGTGTCAGTGTATTTAGAACGGGAAATAACGGTTCTTTATTTGCAATATCCAAACAGTTTGTCATTCATCTTTCCACCTTAGTTGGAGTAGCATTGCTCTGGATCATAAACGTGCTATTTGAGCAGATTAAAGAAACTAGCCTGACTTGTTCCTAAAACTGACCCTGACCCAGTCTGAGACCAATATCATCGGCCACATCACCGACCTGGTTACATTTAACATTTGTTGTGAGCAGTGCAGGAGTGGGACTAGAAAAGGAAACAGTGACCCAAAAAGCCGGGGAACTATAGACCGGTGAGCCTGATGTCAGTGGTGGGTAAGTTGTTGGAGGGGATTCTGGGGGATAGCATTTACATACATTTGGGAATGTAAGGACTGTTCGGGGTAGACAACGTGGCTTTCTGCATGGGAAATCATGTCTCATTAATTTTATTGAGTTTTATGAAGAGGTGACAAAGAAGATTGATGAAGGTAGTTTGGTAGATATTGTCTATATGGACCTCAGCAAGGGGTTCATAACATTCTGATTGGTAGGCAGATTAATAAGGTTTGGTCACATGGGGATACAGAAGAAGCTAGTCACAATTGTCTTGAAGGAAGAGGGGTATTTTTCAGACTGGAGGCTTGTGAGCAGCAGTGTGCTGTAAGAATCAGGACTGAGTTCACAACATTTCATCATTTATGTCAAGGATTTAGATGTGAATATTGGGGCCATAGTTAGTAAGGTTACAGACGACATCAGAAAGGTGGTGTAGTAGATTATCTCAGAGTACAACAAGACCACAAATAGATGGGACAAAGGGGCAAGGAGTGACAGATGAAGTTTAATTTAGATAAATACGAGGTTACACACTTTGGGAAGGCAAATCAGGGCAGAAATTATACACTTAATGGTAAGGGCCTGGTGAGTGTTGTGAAACAAATGGACAGAGGGCTGCAGGTAGATTGTTCCTTGAAAGTGGAGTCTAATGCAGACAGTGTGGTGCAGAACACATTTGGCACATTTGCCTTAATCAGTCAGAGCATTGAGTATAGGAGTTGTGGTGGTATGTTGCATCTGTACAGGATGTTGGTGAGGCCACTTTAAGAATACTGTGTACAATTCAGTTGTCTGCAGAAAAGATTTACACGGATGTCCCAGGACTGGAGGTTTGAGCTTCAGGGAGAGGTTGATTAGTTTGAGGTGTTTCCCCCTGGAGTGTTATTCTAAACAGCCATGTTCTGCTCCCCAGGATCCCAGAACAGGAAAGCATAGGTTGAAGGGGAGAGGACGAATAGTTTAGAAGGGACCTGAAGTTAAATGTTTCACACAGAGTGGTGTGTGTACAGAAAGTGCTGTCAGAGGAAGTAGTGAAGGCGGTTACAATCGCACATTTAAAAACTATCTGAAAGAGGAGGGATATTGGCCAAATGCTGGCAAATGGGACTGGATCAGATTTGATATCTGACCGGAGTGAACAGATTGGACTAACGGGTCTGTTTCCGTTCTGCATGACTCTGATTCTGTCAGAGGGATGACGAAAATTCTGAAAGTACGTTTCAAATCCGAATCCTCTTCACTGGACGTTTACTTGGGACATAGAACATAGAAAAATATAGCGCAGTACATGTCCTTCGGCCCTAACCTACACTAGCCCAATAACCTCCATATGCTTATCCAATGCCCCCTTAAATGACCGTAAAGAGGGAGAGTCCACCACTGCTACTGGCAGGGCATTCTATGAACTCACAACCCGCTGAGTAAAGAATCTTCCCCTAACATCTGTCCTATACCAACCTCCCCTTAATTTAAAGCTGTGTCCCCTAGTAACAGCTGACTCCATTAGCGGAAAAAGGTTCTCACTGTCAACCCTATCTAAACCCCTAATCATCTTGTAGGGTTCTCTATGTTCACATTGATTGATTGAAAGTTGCGTTCGTGAAATATTTGACAGGGAACTGAGTCATGGATAATGGGACGCAGACAGGAAAGTGGGGCTGAGACCACAACCTGATCAGCCACAATCTTAGTGCCTGGTGGAGAAGATTGAACGTATCTAATGACTCACTCCTGTCCCTCAATCCCGTGTCCCTGTGTTCCATTCAGGCCATTAAACCTGTTAGGCAGGAGCATTTAGAGGCTACTTACTTCTATAACCTGGTGCACAGAAACAGAGGAGATCATTCGGCCCATCAAGACTGTCCCACACGCTTTGAGGTGATTTGAGAAATGTAATTGTAAAAACCCAGGCTGGGTATGAAAGAGGCCCCTCATCTCTCTTTACTGAGCTTCCCCTCTCTGCGACTTGTGCTCCATTTGTTGGTCATGTTTTAGACCCAAATTCACGATGAATACAGCCCCCATACTTCACCCAGCGATGGCTCACACAATCCTCTGGTCTCCCTGACGGCAACATTCAATAACAGAACATCCATGAAAATAACACCCACTGACTTTCCAATAACAGAATGTGAGAACATCAGACACAGGGGCAGGTCATTCACTCCCCAAGCCTGCCTTGCCTTTCACTAAGATAATGACGGATCTGCTCTTGGTCTCAAATCCTCTTTCAAACCCAATTCTTCATCGCCCTCAACTCTCTGACAGGTCAATATCCATCTACCTTCTCATCAAATACTTTCAGTCATCTAGCTCCCCGAACACTCTTGAGAAGAGAAACCCTGACATTCAATCCCACCTGTTTGAAGAAACCCCTTGCTGCTCCTATACCATGGCTTATTGATATGAACAAAAGAGGTTAACACATGGGTTCAGGTAAAAATGACTGGCCCTGATATCAAGGCTTCTGTTGACTTCTGTTGACATCAAGGAGCTTAACAAATCTGAACTTAATGGGAATCAGAGAAAACTCTCCAATGTTTGGAGTCAAACGTGGCACAAAGGAAGGTGTTCATCATCTCAGTCCTGGGTCACCTCTGTGGGAGATCCTCAGGGTAGCTTCCTCTTCACAAACAGTTTCAGCTGCTTCATCAATGTCTCCCCGCCCCCACCCTGCCCACCATAAGATCCGAGGTGGGGATGGTCACCTAGGATTCCACAATGTTCAGAATAATTTGACACCCCTGTCAGGTTCTAAGCTGGACTGTGTCCATGAGCAGCAAGACATGGACTCCATTGAGGCTTGTGCTTTTAAAGAGTCCGTAACATTCATATAAAGGACTGTCTGACACTGCACAGAGCCACAGTAAAATAAGAGTTCATTCCACACCTCACACTGGTTTGACAGGAATATGAGGAATTTGTTCAGCCCATTGACACTATTGGAGAGGAACAGGGACAGCCCATTCAGTGCCTCCAAAATGATTCTCAGGAAGAGAAGGATTCTCGTGTGATGGGCCACACCAGAGCCCCTTAACAATATTTGAAGGTGGTAGCCTAGACTCTAATGTTCTCTTATTTTAAAGAAAATATAAAGTGTCAATTCCAGATGCAATGTGGCGGGTCAAACAACTGCGTGTGAAGCATAATTCTCCCCGTGTCTGCATGGGTTTCCTCCGGGAGTTCCGGTTTACTCCCACAGTCCAAAGATGTGCGGGTTAGGTGAATTGGCCATGCTAAATTGGCCGTAGTGTTAGGTAAGGCGTAAATGTAGGGGTATGGGTGGGTTGCGCTTCGGTGGGTCGGTGTGGACTTGTTGGGCCGAAGGGCCTGTTTCCACACTGTAAGTGATCTAATCTAATCTAATCCATAACACCATTTATGTAAACACGATAGATGAAATAAAACCAAAGAAAGAAGAATTTAGAATAACAGATTAAAGAACTATTACTCATGAATTGTTCCAGTACTAGAAAAAAAGGAATATTCAGACACTGAATGACACAAATATTTCTCCAATTCAGGATTTAAAAACAGCACTAAGAGAAAATTCATAGAGAGTAGCTGCCAGGAGACATTCACTAAAGTTTTCAACTCGGTGGAGACCCCATAATTTCTGATGTTACTGAGAAAGCAAAACCCAGAAATCCTAATCTGTGAGAGCTGACCATACCCATTCCTTCTGCATTAAAATAAACCCAAGGCATCACTAGTTAATTACTCAAGTGGTCCTAACTAGCCAGCTTGGGAACGGTCATTCAATCTCTCTCGTAAAAGAAACCAGAACAAAATAACCTCTTAAAGCTCCAGCATCATCACACCAGTCAGCACATCGAGCTGTCATACAGGAACCAGGGGAAACCCAATCAGGCCCCTGGTCCTGTCCAATCGGACGAGGAAGAAACCCTTGAGTCACATACACAGGAACAGTAGGAGGCCATTCCCATCTCAGTGCCCTTACACAGGGGCAGAATGAGGTGATTGATGCTGATTCTTGATGAATGGCTTATGCTCGAAACATCGATTCTCCTGCTGTGCTTTTCCAGCAAACCACTGTCTACTCTGATCTTCAGCATCAACTGTCCTCGCTGTCTCCTAACTGATGCTCTAACATGGTGACCAAGTGGAACAGAGGGTACACAGCCTGGTGTTCTCTATGTAGGGTGGAAGCTGGTGGGAATGGCTACCTGTTTCAGATGGAAGGTATTGTGGCTGCTGTTGGGGATTGTGAGCAACATGACGTTCAGTACGGGTTCACACGCCAACTGCACAATAACGTGGGGAGAGTTAATTTAGGCATATAAACTATTAGGACAGTCACGTTAGACTGATGGATGGACTCTCTAAGTTCAATTAATGCTGATCTTGTCCATGTTGATCTTGTATAATGCACGTCCTGTTCAGTGTAACCTGTATGCCTTACTCTGTCCTAGTCTATTTCCACCCTATGATCTGTCTGGCCTTGCTGACTATGATTTGCCTCCACTGCTCGTAAATAAAGTGTTTCCCTGTACAGAGGAACACGTGACAATAAATCAAACCAATCAATCCTGGGTAAAGTCTGGAATTTCTCACCTTGTCCGTGTCTCTTTTGGAAATAAGTGATCGCTGTCACTCCTCGTGTTTAACGTCACCGTTTCTTCTCTCACAACTCTAGTGATTAAACACTCAGCTTCTTCACTCTATCCTCGTGATACCATCACGCGTGTCTGTGGTAAGGTCATTCCTTACAAAGGAGATCAAATCCGTAGAGAGTGTCCCAACCACAGTCTCAGCAAGGCCCTACAACAGCAGGAAGATGGCATTACTTATGTACTGGAATCATCTTACAATGAAGGACAGCATACCATTGACTGCACCCATTACTTACACAGGGTTTGATTCGGAGCAGTCAGCATAGACTTGTGAGTGGGAGATCATGCTCCCCAAATTTGTTAGAGTTCGTTGATGAAGTGACCAAGCAGGTTGATGAGGGCCGAGTGGTAAGCATAGTCTCTATGGATATCAGTAAGGCCTTTCATAAGGTTCCACATGGCAGGCTGCTCTGGAGAGTTACATCACGTGGAATGCTGGGGGAACTCGCCAATTGGATCCACAGTTGGCTTGATGGTAGGAAGCAGATGGTTTAGTGGAAGGATGCTTGTCAGACTGGAGACTGTGTCCATGGCTGTTTGTGGTCTATGATTTGGTTGAGAATGTTCAAGGTATGATTAGTCAGTTTACAGATGACACTAAAATAAGATTGCATGATCAGTGAGGAAGTTTATCAGAAATTGCAGCAGGACCTTAATCAGTTGGGGAAGTGGGCCGAGAAATGGCAAATGGAATTTAATATAGATACGTGAGGTCTTGCATTTTGGAAACTCAACTCAAGGTAGGAGTTGCACAGCGAATGGGAGGGCCTTAAGGGGTGTAGTGGGCAGAGACACCTTGGTGTTCAGGAGCACGGTTCTCTGAGAGTGGAGTCACATGTAGACAGGGCAGTGAAGAAGGCATTTGGCACACTGACCTTCATCAGGCCGGACATTGAGGATGGAAGTTGGGAATTTATGTTGCAGTTATGTTGCAGTTACAGGACTTTGGTAAGGCCGCACTTGGTGTATTCTGTTCAATTTTTATCACTTTGTTATAGGGAGCATTTTATGAAATTAGAAAGAGTGCAGAAGAAATTCCCATGGACGTTGCCAGAACCCAATGGTCTGAGTTATAGGGAGAGGTTGGACAAGCTAGGACCTTTCCTATAGAGTGCAGGAGACTGAGGGGGGACCTTATTGAGCTGTATAAGATCATGAGGGGTATGGATAGGATTAATGCTCTCAGTCTTTTTCCAAGGTGTAGAGAATCGAGGATGAGAAGGGATCAGTTTAAGGTTAGAGGGGAAGGAATAAAAGGGAACCTGAGGGGCCACTTCTTTCCACAGAGGCTGGTATGTGGATGAGCTGCCAGCAGATGTGGTTGATGGGGTACATTAACAACATTTCAAAAGCATTTGGATAAATATGTGGATAGGAAAGGACTGGAAGGATATGGGCCAACTGCAGGGAAATGGGGTTAGCGTGGATGGACATTTACAAGGTGGAGTCGAACCCCTCTGTTAATTAAAACCAAACACCCAGAAAGGCTCGCCTCACCTCGTAAACTGTTAAAATATGAGCGACACAAATCTCTGACATTCCACGATTTAAACAAACATTCACAAATTAGTTTCTTAACTTTAGTAGTGAACACTGAACAACAATTATTCACAAATACAAGCCCCTCTTTTCTTAGCTACTTACTATCTGTTTCTAACTCTGTAAAAATATGCTGTTCCACCAACCCCCATATTAAACATTACAATCTCAAAACCACACATTCTCTATTTTTCCCACTGTGTTCACTCTTCCAGCTGCTGATCTCCCTGGGTCACATTTTGTTTTACTGCAAGTAGGTTTGTCATGAACATGTATCTTTGATAGAGTGTGTTTGAGATGGCCAGCTAGCACTCCTGCTTTACAGCAGTTACTCTGCTGTTGGATGGCAGTAGCTCTCTCTCTAGTGTTCAAAATGCCGAGTTTACTTACTCCACATGATACAATAATTCTCATAATGTGATTGCTTTCCATTTGTCCAAACAACAGTATTCTAATTCAGTTGGCTTCTGGTATCCTGAGTATTATTTAAACTACTAATACGTCACCCCCACCTGCTTCACTCTATGCTGTGTCCTCTTCAGGTGCTGTTTAGCTCACTCACCTACTCGGTCTAATCTCTCCCTCACCTTACATACATAATCCAAATGAGAGATCTCCGACTTTGGTCCAGTCAATTTAGATTTAATTAAATTCAAAGGATTTCACTTCATGTACGAAGATTAACTCAAAGGAAGTAAACAGAGTAGATTTATTTGGGGCAGCTTCGATGATAAGCAATTTACTGGGACACCTTTATCCCAATCATTTGGCCAATCCTGACAGTGCGCTGCTAACATGGTCTTCAGTGTCTGATGCTAACTTTTCAATGCTCCCTGGGATTCAGGATGGGACGCCCTTGATTTGAAGTGCTGTATGCCTAAGCTATCCATGACTTCCTTAAACAGCTGAGGGGTAAAATGAGACTCTTGGTCTGACGGAATCTCTCTGCGGAGCCCACAGCGAGTAAAGAAAGCTACCAACTCCTCTACCTCCCTTTTTGCCTTAACACTCCATAATGGAATTGCCTCTGGAAATCTGGTCGACACATCCATTATGGTCAGCAAATGTTGGTTTCCACTTTTACTTTAGAAAGGGGAGCTCCACAATTAATCAGAACCCACGTGAAAGGTTCTTCGAATGCAGGAATTGGCAACAAAGATGCTGGTTGTTTATTGCCTGTGACCTACCTACCATTTGGCATGTATGATATGTAAAACAAAAATTAACTACATCCTTGAGCATTCCAGGCCACTAGAAATGCTTCTGCACCTAAGCTTGAGTCTTCCTTACACCTAGGTGACCACCTGCAGTTAGTTTGTGTGTTACCCATAACACGGTATGCTACCAGTCAAACGATCTAATACATTTTGGCCCATTTCCCTTCTGCACTAACCTACTGTTGTTCTCCACGTTCAGGTGTTTTCCTGCACCGTGACATCACACATGGTGTCAGTTACCTGAACATCAACTCCTTTGTCTTTTTCTTTCATTTTTCCTTCCTGCTGTAACTTATGACAGTGAGAGGTTGTTACTACACAGTCTGGAAAATTCCTGGCTATATTTCTTTTAACTCCTCAGTTCCCTAGTTTTCATTTGACTTCTCCACTATAAGAGGTCTCTCCCACCTTGGATCCTATTAAATCGTTCACAAGAACAAACTGTATTCCTGGAACTGACACTCTGTCACTCACTCTCACTGTTACTTCCCCAATCCTGATTTGGCACTCCAATGTGATGTTTCTGTCCCCAACCTTAATTTCTATCCCAATTCCACAAATTATCACGCTCTTGAGTAACATGTCAGAAAGAGTGAAAATCCTTCCATCTCTTGCTATTAGGGGCTGAGAGAAAGTGAGGACTGTAAACGGTGGAGGTTAGAGTTGAATAGTGTGGGGCTGGAAAAGCACAGCAAATCAGGCAGTATCTTAGGCAGGAGAGTTGACGTTTCAGGCACAAGTTCTTCATCAGATAAGTGAGGGGTAAAGGAGGGAAAAGGGGGCTAAGAAATAAATAGGAGGGTGGGGGTGGAGCTGGGTGGAAGGTAGCTTGCAAGACGATAAGTAGATGCTGGTGGGGTGTGATGGTGATAGGTCGGGGAGGAGGGTGAAGTCGATAGGTGGTAGGACAGCTGGACCCCTCAAACTATACTGCATCAACATCGACTTCACCAATTTCCAAATCTCTCCTCCCACAATCTTATGCCAGATCCAACCATTCAAATTATTCCGCCCTCTTGAACTGTCTTAATTATCCTTCATCCTTCCCACCTATTCACTCCACCCTCTCCTCCGACATATCACTATCACTCCCACATACATCTTCCTATCACCCTCCCAGTGACCCTCCCGCGAGTCCAGCTTCTACCCTCCTATTTATCTTTCAGCTCCCTTGTTCCCCTGCCACATTCCTGACGATGGGTTTATACCTGATATGTAGATTGTCCTGTTTTTCAGATGCTGCCTGATCTATTGTGCTTTTCTGGCACCTCACTTCTCAACTATTAGCAACTGCGCAGATCCCATATCTCAGAAAATTATAATTTATCGTCCTCCCCTGGAACCTTCCTGCCCCCCCCCCCCCCCCACCTTCTGAGTAAACTTTATCCATAGAGGTGAATTCTTTATAGAGACCAGGCACTGACTCTGTACCTAGGCTGTGCACTCTCTTACAGCTCCTTGGAGACTTGGGGTCTTCTTTAACAGTTTCACTAATGCCACTGGCTTAGCCTCTTCTACCACATCTTTTCCCAAAGTATCTTCCTTCAACCCCCAGCACGGTGGTCCCAGCTTACTGCAGTGAAAGCTCCTTTTCCCAGTGCCTTTCTTAAACCATCGGCACTGTAATGGTATGTGTTTCACTCCCTTATAGTGAGAACACCATAGGCCTTTCACCTCCTTTCAACCCCCTTGGGCTTCTATTTTCACCTATAGTAAACTATTGTGCGCTACTGTTCGCTTTGTAGTGTGTGATATCTCCTTCTCCCAGTTTCTATCCTTCACAGGATGAAAATCCTCCCAGAAGCTAAATTTCATCTCATGCACCAATGCGTATTTACCTGCTATTTCTGCCACGCTTCTCACTTCTTGAAATTTCTATTCATTCACATGATTTTTTACCATCTCTGGAAGTGCGTCTTTAAACTCCTCCAGCAGAATAATCTCCCTTCGAGCCTCTCAGGTCTTATCCATTTTTAAGGTCCACACTCGTCTACCAAAATGACTGTGTTTAATTCTTTCAAACTCAACATAAGTCTGACCTGGTTCCGTCTCTATATTTCTGAACTTCTGCCTATATTCTTCTAGTACCAATTCATAACCAATCAAAATAGCCAGATTGAGATCTGAATAATCTCTTGACCCCTCATCTGCCAGTGCTGCAAATACCTCACTCCTGTGCCCACCGGCATGGTCTGAATGAGCGTTACCCACAAGTTCACTGGACACACCATCTGCTGAGCCATTTTGTTTTTCAAATGAAATAAAAACAGATATTTACATTTTTCTCACCGAAATATGACAAGGTATTATCATAGCTGTATACATCCCTTCATCTCGATCCTGTTCATTTAACTTCCCAACTTCCGAAATTCAAATTATCTCTCTCTTTTCCTCTCTTACCCTTTCCCTTTGTTCTCTCTCTGTTTCCGTCCCTATTTTCACCTTCTAACTCCAGTTGCCAGATTTGCAATTTAAGTTTCTTTCTAACCCTACTGCAGTTGCCTGTTTCTCTGACACACCAAAGTGCTTGACCATCTCCGTTACAATTTCAGCTTTCATTTTGTCCCTGGTTAAACACAATTCCAACCTATTTGCTAATTATAAAAATATTCCTTGCTCTGACTTTGTAAACTTGCTTGGCAAATTTGGGAACCTCTTTAGTTATGTTAAAAAACAATTCTTTCACGAGAGAACGAGATCTTTCTGGACAAGACCTTCGGCGAGGTTATTACGCTAATCGTACCAGAAGAGAGCAGAGGAGAGCAGACAATGAGTAAGGCAGAGAGGAGACGGGTGCAAGAGACCCCGGGGGAAGTACCTGTCAGGAACAAGTTGAAACTTTTGGAAACAGTAGAGACAGATGACACTGCCAGTCCACGAGGCGGCCAGGTCTGTCAATCAAAAGTTGGCATGGAGGCAGAGCAGAAGAGTCACACAGAGCCGTGGTAATAGGGGACTCCATAGTGAGAGGAACTGACCGGGGTTTTTGTGGCAGCAGACGGGACTTAATGATGTGTTGCCTTCCTGGTGCCAGGGTTAAAGACATCACAAACAGAGTGGAGGAAATCCTCCAGGGCGAAGGTGAAGAGCCAGAGTTGGTGGTATATGTCGGCACAAATGATGTCGGGAAGAAGAGGAGGAACATACTACAGCGGGACTTAGGAGAACAAAGAAGAAGGCTGAAAAGCAGGACGTTAAGACTAGACTAGACTAGACTAGACTTACAGTGTGGAAACAGGCCCTTCGGCCCAACAAGTCCACACCGACCCGCCAAAGCGCAACCCACCCATACCCCTACATTTACCCTTACCTAACACTATGGGCAATTTAGCATGGCCAATTCACCTGACCCGCACATCTTTGGACTGTGGGAGGAAACCGGAGCACCCGGAGGAAACCCACGCAGACACGGGGAGAACGTGCAAACTCCACACAGTCAGTTGCCTGAGTCGGGAATTGAACCCGGGTCTCAGGCGCTGTGAGGCAGCAGTGCTAACCACTGTGCCACCGTGCCGCCCCAAAGGTGGTTATCTCCGGTTTGCTTCCAGTTCCTAGGGCTGGTGTGGCCAGAAACAGGGAGATAATGGACTTGAACGTGTGGTTGGGGAACTGCTGCAGGAAGCAAGGATTTAAATTCTTGGATCACTGGGGTATATTTTGTGGGAAGCATAAATTCTACAAGAGAGGCGATTTGCACCATCATAGGTTATGGGCCAGCATTCTGGCAGGCAGGTCTGCTACTGCAACTCAGCTATGTTTAAATTGAGTTGCGAGCGGGAAGGGGGTGTGGGGAGGGGACAAACTGGATGTTTAAGAAGGAAATTGGAGGGAAAGTTAGAACAAGGGAAGTCAAGAAAGACAACTGTATCAATGAGGCAGGAAACTCAGAAAGAGGTCATGCTGTAAGGTTGAGTGAAATAGGAGTTGATGGGAAGGGTCAGGGCAGTAACAAATTAAAAATACCATATATGAATGTATGAAGCATTAGAAATAAGATGGATGAGCTTGAGGCTCTTTTGGAAATTTACAGATACGGTATTGTGGGGATAACTGAGACGTGGCTTCAAGTGGACAGGGCCTGGGAAATTAATACTCAAGGCTACACGTGCTATTGTAAGGACAGAATGACGGGCAGAGGGGGTGGGGTGGTCATGTTGGTAAGGGATGATATGCAGTCCCTTGCAGGGCAGGACGTAGAATGAGGGGATGTAGAGTCAGTGTGGATAGAGCTCAGAAATACTAAGGGTAAAAATACCCTCTTGCGAGTTATCTCCACGCCCCCAAACAGGAGTCTGGATGTTGGAAGTAAGTTAAATCAGGAGCTGAAATTGGCCTGTCGCAAATATGTTGCTAGAGTTGTTATAGGGGATATCAACATCAGGTAGACTGGGAGAATCAGGATGGTATTGCACCTCAAGAAAGAGACTTTATGGAGTGCCTCAGAGATGGATTCTTAGAACAGCTGGTGCTGGAGCCGACCTGGGAGAAGTTAATTCTGGATCTGGTATTGTGCAACGAACCAGAATTGGTCAGGGACCTCGAAGTGAAGAAGCCATTGGGAAGTAGTGACCATAATACAATCTGCAATTTGAGAGGGAGAGGGTACAATCGGAAGTGATAATTTTTTCAGTTTAATAAAGGGAACTATTGAGCTATGAGGGACGAGCAGGCCAAAGTTCAATGGTGCAATACCTTAGCAGGGATGACAGTGGAGGAACAATGGCGGATATTTCTGTGCATAATGCAGAAGTTGCAGGATCAGTTCATTCCAAAAAGGAAGAAAGATCCTAGGAGGAGGCATGGGTGGCTGTGGCTGATGAGGGAAGTTAAGAATCATATAAAGTTAAAAGAGAAAAAGTATAACATAGCAAAGATAAGTGGGAAAACGGGGGACTGGAAAGAACAACAGAGGATTAGCAAGAAGGAAATACGCAGAGAGAAAAATTGGTACGAATTTAAGATGGATAATCATATAAAGGAGGATAGTAAAAGATTTTTTTAGGTATGTGAAAGGCAAAAAAATGGTTAAGACTTAAATTGTGCCCTTGAAGACAGAAACAGGGGAAATATTACGGGGAACAAAGAAATGGCAGTATAATTGAATTGGTACTTCAGATCTGTGTTCACTGGGGAAGACACAAGCAATCTCCCTGAGGTAACAGTGGCTGAAGAACCTGAACTGAAGGGAATTTATATTTGCCAGGAATTGGTGCTGGAGAGACTGTTATGTCTGAAGGCTGATAAGTCCCCGGTGCCTGATGGTCTACATCCCAGGGTACTGAAGGAGGTGACTCGAGAAATCGTGGATGTGTTGGTGATTATTTTCCAGAGATCGATAGATTCGGGATCAGTTCCTGCGGATTGGAGGGTGGCTAAGGTTGTGCCACTTTTTAAGAAAGGTGGGAGAGAGAAAGCAGGAAATTATAGACCAGCTAGTCTGACCTCAGTCGTGGGAAAGATGCTGGAGTCTACTATAAAGGATGAAATTACGACACATCTGGATAATAGTAACAGGATAGGTCAGAGTCAGCATGGATTTATGAAGGGGAAATCGTGCTTGACTAATCTTCTGGAATTTTTTGAGGATGTAACTCCGAAAATGGACGAGGGAGATCCAGTAGATGTAGTGTACCTGGACTATAAGAAAGCTTTTGATAAAGTCCCGCATAGGAGGGTAGTGAGCACACTTAGGGCGCATAGTATTGGGGGCAAAGTATTAACTTGGATTGAAAGTTGGTTGGCTGATAGGAAACAAAGAGTAGTGATAAACGGCTCCATTTCAGAATTTCAGGCAGTGACCAGTGGGGTCCCACAGGGATCAGAACTGGGACCGCAGCTTTTTATAATATATGTTAATGATATAGAAGATGGTATTAGCAATAACATTAGCAAATTTGCAGATGATACTCAGTTGGGTGGCAGGGTGAAATGTAATGAGGATATTAGGAGATTACAGGGTGACCTGGACAAGTTAGGTGAGTGCTCAGATGCATGGCAGATGCAGTTTAATGTGAATAAATGTATGGTTATCCACTTTGGTGGCAAGAACAGGAAGGCAGATTACTATCTAACTGGAATCAATTTAGGCAGTACAGAAAGGTCTGGGTGTTCTTGTACACCAGTCAATGAAGGTATGCATGCAGGTTCAGCAGGTAGTGAAGAAGGCGAATAGCATGCTGGCCTTCATGTCAAGAGGGATTGAGTATAGAAGCAAAGAGGTCCTTCTGCAGCTGTACAGGGTCTTGGTGAGACCACACCTGGAGTACTGTGTGCAATTCTGGTCTCCAAATTTGGGAAAAGACATTCTGGCTATTGAGGGAGTGCAGCGTAGGTTGACGAGGTCAATTCCTGAGATGACGGGTTACCTTACACTGAAAGACTGGAGCGACTGGACTTGTATACCCTTGAGTTTAGAAGACTGAGAGGGGATATGATGGAGACATATAAGATTATTAAAGAATTGGACACTCTCGAGGCAGGAAACATGTTTCTGCTGATGGGTGAGTGCTGAACCAGAGGACACAGCTTAAAAATATGGGTAGACCATTTATGACAGAGATGAGGAGAAACTTCTTCACCCAGAGGGTGGTGGCTGTGTGGAATGCTCTGCCTCAGAGGGCAGTGGAGATCCAGTCTTTGGATTCATTTAAGAAAGAGTTGGATAGAGCTCTCAAGGATTATGGAATCAAGGGTTATTGAGATAAGGCAGGAACAGGATATTGATTAAGGATGATCAGCCATGATCATATTGAATGGTGGTGCAGGCTCGAAGGGCGGAATAGCCTACACCCGCACCTATTGTCTATTGTCTATTTATGCTAACTCATTAATGTTACCGCACTTGAGCAACCGATCTGATCAAAGCTCCGCAGTCCTGCCACACTCAGTCATAAATGGTGATGGATGATTAAACAAATGACTGTAGGAAAGGGATCCACAAACATCCCCATCCTAGATAATGGAACAGACCTTCATATCAGTGTAAAAGACAAGGATGTAGTATCTGTGCCATCCTCAGCTAGAAGTGTTGAGTCGATGATCCACCTCACTCTCGCCATGATGCCCACAGAACCACCGTTGCCAGTGTTTAATCAATCTGATTCACTGCCAATGACATGAAGAAACAGCCGAACACACAGTAGATACGACAAAGGCAATGGGACCTGACCCCATTCCTGCGATCAAACTGAAGACTTGTGCTGCACAACAAGCCGTGTCCTTGGGGAAGCTGTTTCATTCCAGCTCCAACTCTCACATCTCCCTGGCAATGTGGAAAATTACTCAGCTATGTCTGGTCCCCTAAGAGGGGAATAATTACAATCTGACCGATTACCATTCCCTCGGGACAGTCACGATAGTCAAGTTGGTGGGAGTTCTTTTTGACCGAGCTGTCAAGCAGCACAGAAATAACTAGCTCAGTGTTGTCTCTGATATGTCCCCATGTAGAGATGGGGCTGTTGTGGAAATGTCATTAGATTACTAATCCAGACCAGGCTAATGGTCTGGCAGCGGGTGGATGTTTAAAATAATTAATAAAATATTAAGATGCAAAATCTGGTGTCAGTAATATGACCTTGAAACCAATATCGATTGCAAACACGAATTTGCTTCCCCAAGGACTTTCAGGAAGTGAATCTCCCGTGCTTTTCTGGTCTGTCCTAAACGTGACTCCAGACACACAGATATATGATAAACGTTTCAATGGTCTCTGAGTCGGCCAAGCAAAATAATCTATTGTTTCAAACTGCTCCAAGCTCTTAAAGGATAAAACGAGACAGAACACCCGGCACCAGCCTCGGTATCGGAAAAGGGAACGGTAAACACAATCCTGTTGATATTGCAGAGACCTCCTTCCTAACATCTGAGAGGTTGTGACAACTTTCCCACAGACTACACAGAAACACCGGTAAAGGAGGAGGTTGCAAAACACATTGAGCCTCACCCATTCTAGTTCATGTTCAAACATCTTCTCAATGCTCTTATCCCACACTATGAATATATCCATTAATGTGAGTAACCTTGGAGAGCTATAAAATAAGAAATGCAGTACTCCCTTTGGTCCATCAAGTTTGCCACCCAATTCAGCATAATGATGGCTGGCCCTTTATTTCCACACCGTACTCCTGCTCTCCCACCATCCCTTTCCTGTCTCTAAATCCTTATTTATATAGAGTGTCTTGGCTACCAGGTGTGAGCGAATTCCCCAGGGTCACCAGTGCCTGAGTCCAGACATTTATTCTC
This sequence comes from Hemiscyllium ocellatum, assembly GCF_020745735.1. Lineage (NCBI taxonomy): Eukaryota > Metazoa > Chordata > Chondrichthyes > Orectolobiformes > Hemiscylliidae > Hemiscyllium > Hemiscyllium ocellatum. Next base: position 28,755 of record NW_026869060.1, read on the forward strand.
ATCTCAATGCAGAGTGTCCTGTCTGTATCTAATACTTTGGCCCCTTGTTTTAGACATACCAGTCAGGAGAATTATCATTCCTGCTTCCAATCTGTCTCACCCTGTCCGAGTGTTATATATGTTACTGAAATCTCCACTCATTTTCCTAAAGCCCATGGAATACAGGCCTAGTTGCCCCAAACTCTGCTCCCACAACAAGCCTGTCATCCCAGAGATCAGTCTGGCCATCCTTCACTGCATTCCCTCAATGTCAGGTTTGTCCTTTATTCGGTAAGGAGACCAAAACTGCACACAATACTGCACAATGTTCAAGATGTGGTCCCAACAAGGCCCTGTACAGCTGCAGTAAGAGACCCTTTTTGCTGGACTCAAATCCACCTGAAATTAAGGTCAATGCATCAGTTACCTTCCTAACTACTTTCTGTTCCTGCAATATTATTTTCAGTGACTGGTGTACAGGGAGATCCAGATCATTTTCAATATTACAACTCCCCCCTTGGAGGGTCTGTGTACACTGGTCAACTGACCTCTGGGTTGAGACCTCACTGTGCAGCAGGGACCTTGGAGGGCTGCTCAGAAGGAAACAACAAAAAGGAGTATACATCGCTTTGTAGATCAACATGGTTCAAGCATAGGCTGCCAATCGCTTGTTCCCACCAAAGGGCACACCGTCACCTCGACCCACCTTACTCTCCATCTGCAACGTATTTGCCCATTCACTCCACTTGTCTCAGTCACCTTGGAGCTTTTCTTACAACCTCCTCGCCCACTCACAATCCCACATCCTTTAGTGCTGTTAGCAGGCTGGGATTTCATACCCGCAACCAAATGCTTAATGCGTTTTGTGAACAGCGGGGCCCTAGCACCGATCCCTGCGATACCTCAGTAACCTTCCTGTGTTCATTTTATTTTTCTGATTTATTTATTTCGTGAATCTGGGTGTCACTGGCTGTGCCGGCATTTATTGCCCATCCCTAGTCGCCCTTGAGAAGGTAGTGGTGAGCTGCCTTGTTGAATTGCTGCAATCCACCTGTCCCACAATGCCATTTGGGAGGGAATCCCAGGATTCTGACCCAGTTGCAGTGAAGGGAAGGTGATATATTTCCAAATCAGGATGGTGAATGGCTTGGAGGGGAACTTGAAGATGGTGGTGTTCCCATACATCTGCTGCCCTTGTCCTTTTGGATAGACGTGGTCGTGAGTTGGGAAGAGGGTGTCTGAGCATCTTTGGTGGACCATTTCAGCGCAGATTGTAAAACACTGCTGCTGCTGAGCGTTGATGGTGGAGTACTGTGGATGAAACGACACTCAAACTGGCTGTTATGCCCAGAATGGTATCAAGCTTCTTGAGTGTTGTTGGGTCTGCAATCATCCAGGAAAATAGGGAGTATTCTATCACACTTCTGACTTATGCATTGTAGATAATAGACAGGCTTTTGGAAGTCAGGATGTGAGTTACTCGCCGCAGTATTCCTTGCTTCTGACCTGCTCTTGTAGTTACTGTGTTTATGTGGGCGAGTCCAGTGAGTTTCTGAGCAATGTTTATCCCCCAGGATTTTGATACTGGGGGATTCAGTGATGGTAGCACCATTGAATGCCAAGGGGCAGGTTAGATTGTATTTTAGTGGTGATGGTCACCGTCTGGCATTTGTGTGGCCTGAATATTACTTACCACTTGTCAGCCTGGATACTGTCCAAACCTTGTCTCATTTGGACATGGATTACTTCAGTTCTGAGGAGCCACAAATGTTGCTGAACATTGTGATATCATTGGCGAACATCCCCACTTCTGACATTATAAGAGCGGCAAGCCATTGATGAAGCAGACCTGAAGATGCTTCGGCCTAAGCCGCTGCTCTAGTGATTCCTACAGACTTGTCCTCGAGCTGAGTTGACTGACCTTCATCAGCCATGACCATCTTCCTACGTGTCAGGTATGATTCTAACGAGCGGGGAGTTTAACCTGGATACCCATTGATTCCAGTTTTGCTAAGGTCACTTGATGCCACACTTGGTCGAAGGCAGCTTTGATTTAAAGCCCTGTCACTCTCACCCCACCTCTGGAATTCAGCGCTTTTGTCCATGTTTGAGGGAATGAGGTCAGAAGCTGAGCGGCTCTGGTAGAGTCCAAACTGGCGTCATTGACCAGGGTATTGCTGAACAGGTGCTGCTTAAAAGCACTAACACCTTCCATGATAGATAGTAGACTGATGGGGTGGTAATTGGCCGGATTGGATTTTTTCTGCTCTTTATGTATAGCAGATACTTGGGTACTTTTCCATACAATCGGGTAAATGTCGTTGTTGTAACTGTATGGGAACTGCTTGGCTAGGGAATTGGCAAGTTCTATAGCACATGTTTTCAATGCTATTGCCAGAATGTAGTCAGGGTATGTACCCTTTGAAGTATCCAGTGTCTACAACCGTTTCTGGATATTGCATGGATTAAATGGAATTGCTGATGACTGGTAACTGAATTACTGAGGACCACTGAAGGAGGCCAAGATGGATCATGCGCTCAGCATTTCTTACTGAAGATTGTTGAGTATGCATCAACCTTATCTTTTGCAATGAAGAGCTAGGATATTGCATCATTAATGATGGAGATATTTGTGGAAACTCCTTCTCCAATGACTTGTTTAATTGTCCCAACATTTCTCCACGAGATGTGGAAGAACTGCAGAACTGAGATCTGATCCGTTGCTTTTGGGATCACATAGCTCTGTCTCTTACATACTGATTATGCTGTTTGGCCACATGTTATCCTGTTTGGTGGTTTCGTCAGGCTGTCCCCTCATTTTCAGGAATGGCTGGTGCTGCTCCTGCACACTCCATTGAATCAGAGTCTATTCTCTGGCTTGATAGTAATTGTTGCAAGGGGGATATGCCAGGCCATGAGATTGTGCGGGAGTCCAATTCTGCTGCTATTGATGACTCACAACACCATATGAAAACCCAGGATTGAACTGCTAGATCTGTTCGAAGTCTGTCCCATTTAGTACAGTGATAGTGCCACCCAATATGATGGAAGCTATTCTCAATGTGAAGGTGTGACTTTGTCTCCATAGTGACTATGCGATGGTCACTCTTACAGATACTGTCATGGAGAGATACTTCTGCAACTGGCAGATTAGTACGAATGAAATCAAATATGTCTCGTTAGTTCCTTCACCAACTGCGGCAGACCCAGTCTAGCAGTTATGTTCTTTAGAACCCGACCAGTTCAATCTGTAATGCTGCAGCTGAGCCACACTTGGTGGTGGACATTGAAATCCCCACCCAGAGTACAACTTTGTGTCCTTGCCACTCTCAGGGCTTCCTCCAAGTGTTGGTCAGCATGGAGGAGTACTGATTCATCAGTTAAGAGAGACTGGTACATGGTAATCAGCAGGAGGTTTTCTTTCCCATGTGTAAACTGACGCCTCGAGACCTATGGGATACGGAGTCACTGTTGAGGACTCCCAGAGCAATTCCCTTCCAATTGTATCCAACTCTGCCATCACTTCTGCTGTATCTGTTACTAATTCTAATAACCACTAATAATTACTAATTCAAAGTTTGTGAGAAGATTTATAGCTCGGGTGCCTGTTGTTGTGGTTCTGTTCGCCGAGCTGGGAATTTGTGTTGCAGATGTTTCATCCCCTTTCTAGGTGACATCGTCAGTGCTTGGGAGCCTCCTGTGAAGCGCTTCTGTGATGTTTCCTCCGGCATTTGTAGTGGTTTGTCTCTGCCGCTTCCGGTTGTCAGTTCCAGCTGTCCGCTGCAGTGGTCGGTATATTGGGTCCAGGTCGATGTGCTCATTGATTGTGTCTGTGGATGAGTGCCATGCCTCTAGGAATTCCCTGGCTGTTCTCTGTCTGTTCTGCTGGTGAGACAGGAGATATCCGGGAAGGTGATGGGGTGTCTGGGATATAGTCATACTCACAGAATCATATCTTACAGACAATGTCAGGCTGTTGCTTGATGAGCCTATTTATTTCTATTTACTGTTTCCTGCCAGCTGTCCCATTTTGGAAGCATGGTCATATATTCGCCCCAATCCACTCAGATTTTATTTTGCAAACTAGCTTTACCAAAACTTTCCTGAAAATCCAAGTACTTGTCTCCTAGACCGTTTCTCAAACATAATCCCCATTTCATAAATCCGTGTTAGCGTTGTCTGTGACCATTACTTTCAGTCCCAATAATTTCTCCTAAATCTTTTATTTACTATGTTCTATGCCCCATGTACTCGAACCTTTTTGCCACACCCGACTTGGTTTTCCTCGTGTTGTTTGAAAGTTCTGTGAAGACAGAACTGAAGTAGCTGTTTCATTGTTCTGCCATTTCCGTTACCCATTCTCCATTCTCTGGTTTCAGATTGTAAGGAAGCTGCACTTGTTTTCTCATACTTCTCACATTGACATGATTTGACGAGCTATTACAGTTCACTCTTATAAACTTTGTGAATATACTCTTCAGAAACCCATCAATTCCTGCCTTTTGCTCCTCAATAATTTACCTTCCACACCATATACTCACAGGAGCATAGACCAACAGAAATACAGCACAACCTATATTAGTCCCACTTTGAAACAACAGGCCCATAGCAGGAAATGTTATGACACTTCCAAGTGCTCGTCCAAGTACTTTTTGATGGTTATGAGGCAACCTGTGATACCTCCCCTCTCAGGAAGTGAATTCCAGACCCTAACAGCTTCTGGGCGAAGAACAAACCTCAAATTTTCTCTAATTCTCAAACCCTTCACTTTAAGAGTGTTCTCGCTTGTTCTCAACTCTCTGACTAAAAGGAACAGCTGCTGTTTATCCACCCACGTCCATGCTTTTCATAATCGTTGCCTTCTGAATCACATTCCCCTCAGCCTTCTCTGCTCCAATGTAAACAACCCGAGCTTATCCAGTTTCTCTCCATAGCGATATGCTCCATCCCAGGGAACATCCTGGTGAATCTCCTCTGCATACCATCCAGTACAACCATACCCTTCCTTTTAAGTGGCTTCCAGAGCTACATACAGTACTCCATCTTGACCTAACCAATGCTGTGTATAGTTCTTATAATCTACACCCCGATTGATTAACGCTACACCCAAGGTCCAGTTCTTAGCTAGTCCATTACCCTGCTCAGTCCCATTCAGTGATGTGTGGAGAAGAACGAACTGAGCTTCCCAATGTGCTGCCATTCATTGATTACTCCCCTGTCTGGTTCCTTCTTCCACTGTGCATCACCTCATATTTATCAGGGTTACGTTCCATCTGCCATTGATCTGACCATCTGACCATTCCATCTGTACCTTTCTGTAACATAAGACCTTTCTCCTCATTGCCAATCAACCAGGCAAACACAAACTTGCTTATCACAATCCCCACCCCTTTCACCCAACCCCTTCATTCACATCTGCACCATTTATGAAAACCACAAATAATAAGGGACACAGCACTTATCCCTGTGGTACACCAGGGGACACTGGTCTCCAGTCACACAAACAACATTATCCCACCACCCTCTGACCCCTGACACTAAGAGGCTTTTCGTTGTAACTTGTCACGTTATCCTTGATTCCATGAGATTTTACTTTATTTTAAAGTTTCCCATAGGGGACTTTGCCAAAGGCCTTGCTGCAATACTAAATAAGCGACCTCCTCAAACTAATTCAATCAAATTCATTAGATTTGACTTCCTTCTGATAAAATCATGATGATTATCCCTGATCCGATCTTGCTTCTCTGATTGGAGTTCAATTTTACCCTTCTGTGTTTTCTCCAGTAGTTTCCTTAACTGTGAATTAATACTCGTTCAACTATACTTCCCTGGTCTATCTCTACCACCCATACTGTGAAGTTATAACTCACACAACACCAGGTTATAATCCAACAGATTTAACTGGAAGCACACTAGCTTTCGGAGCGTTGCTCCTTCATCAGATGATTGTGGAGGACACAACTGTAAGGCACAGAATTTATAGCAAACATTTACAGTGTGATGTAACTGAAATTATACATTAAAAAATATCTTGACCATGTATTGAGTCTTTCATCTGTTCGAATACCATGATAGTTTCACTTCTTTCGTGTGTAAATCAAAAACAACTTTTTTTAAAAAAAAGTTGCTTCCTCAGGTTAAATGTAACAATTGGTGTTAGCTAGACAATATGTCGAAGGTATTAGCGCTCTGTCTATGCCATGATGTTTAGATGATTCTAATCTAAAAAGTGAGATAACAGAGTTTTACATTAATTCATGCAGTTATTGAGCAAAGTATAATGTACTCTGCAATTACAAAGTCACCCCACAAAATATATGTGTGCTTGTGGATCTTTGTGTCAGTCTGTTTGTGTGTCTGTCTGGGTTGGAGGTTGTGAGTGTGAGAGAGAGTGTATATGTGTGTAGTGAGTGTAGAGTGCCTTAAGTCTGTGAGGGGTGTAGGTGTGAGTGTGGGAGTGTGTGTGTGTGTGTGTGTGTGTGTGTCTGAGCTGGGGGGTTGTGTGTGTCTGTGAGAGAGAGGGTATATGTGTGCGCATGAGTGTAGAGTGGCCTATGTCTCTAGAGGATGCATGAGTGAGTGTGGGAGGGTGTGTGTCTGTAAGAGTGTGTGTGTGTGCCTTCCGTGTGTATATATGTGTATAGGAGTGGCTCTGTGTTTGTGTAGTGTGTGTGTGTGTAGACGTGTCTGTGTGTAGATGTGTATATAGTGCAATGGTCGTCACCTATAGTGTGACATGAACCTAAGGTGCCGGTTGAGGCCTTCGTTATGGATATGGAACTTAACTATCAGCCTCTGCTCGGCCACTTTTCCCTGTTGCCTGTCCCGAAGTTCGGCTTGGAGGATGGTCAACTGAAGGTCTGAGGTCAAATGCCCTGGACCATTGAAGTGTTACCCAACTGCGAGGGAACACTCCTGTCTGTTGATTGTTGTGCGGTGACAATTCATCCATTGCCGTGGCCTTTGTTTGGTTTCCCCAATATGCCATGATTCAGGGCGTACTTGCCTGCTACGTATATGATACACAACGTTGGCTGAGTCACATGAGAACCTGCCTCGTACATAGTGGGAGGTATCCCCATGTGTAATGGTGGTATCCATCTCCGCACTCTGACACATCTTGCAGCGCCTACCTTGACAGGGTTGTATGGAATTGTCCTGAGAGCCGGCCAATGTGCTCTGAACAATGATCTGTTTGAGGTTTGGCGGTTGTTTAATGGCAAGCAGTGGAGGTATGGGAAGGTCTTGTCGGGGTGCTCATCCTCATTGATATTGAGTTGCAGGTCACCAAGTACATCGTGCAGTTTTTCAGCTCCTGGGAAGTACTGAACAACGAAGGGTACCCTGTCGGTTGCAGCACATGTCTCTCTCCTAAGGAAGTCATTGTGGTACCTTGCTGGGGCAACCAACAGGGTACCCTTCGTTGTTCGGTACTTCCCAGGAGCTGAAAAACTATGCCATGTTCTTCGTGACCTGCAACACATTATCAATGAGGTTGAGCACCTCGCCAAGACCTTCCCCACACCTCCACTACTTCCCTTTAAACAACCACCAAACCTCAAACAGATCATTGTTCGTAGCAAGCTGCCCAGCTCTCAGGACAACTTCATACAACCCTGTCATGGTAGGCGCTGCAAGACGTGTCAGAGTGTGGACATGGTTATCACCATTACATATGAGGACACCTCCCACTATGTACGTGGCAGCTACTCATGTGACTCAGCCAACGTTGTCTATCTTATACGTTGCAGGCAAGGGCGCCCGGAGGCATGGTACATTTGGGAAACTGAGCAAAGGCTACAGCAAAGGATGAATGGGCACCACACAACAATCAACAGACAGAAGTGTTGTCTCCCTGTTGGGGACACTTCTGTGGTACAGGACATTCGACCTCAGACCTTCGGGTGACCATCCTCCAAGGCAGACTTCGGGACAGGCAATAGCGAAAAGTGGCCAAAAAGGGGCTGATAGCTAAGTTCAGTACCCATAGTGAGGGCCTCAACCGGGTCCTTGGGTTCATTGTACTACAGGTGACCGCCATTGCACTATACACACACACACACACACACACACACACACACACAGTCACTCCTGTACACACACATACACTTGGACACACATATACACAAACACGCACACTGACACTCGCACACAACCTTACAGACACACACACTCCCATACTCACACATGGATGCTCTCAGAGACTTAGACCACTCTACACTCATGCAGGCACATATACCCTGTCTCTCACAGACACTTGCAAACCCCCACCCCAGACACACACACACTCCCACGCTCACACATGCACCCCCTCACAGACTTACATCACTACATCACTACACACACATATACACTCCCTCTCACACTCACAACCCCCAACCAAGACAAAAACACCACACACAGACAGACAAAGACCCACATGCACACAAATATTTTGTGGGGTGAATTTGTACTTGCAGAGTTACATTGTACTTTGCTCAAAAACTGCAGGAATACAGTAAAACTCTGTTATTTGACTATTTAGGTTAGAATCGATCTAAAAGCATGGCATAGACAGAGAACACAGCGTGCTAACACCTTCGACATATTGTGTAACTAACCCAATTGTTGCAGTTAACCTGAGAATGCAACTTTTAAAAAATGATTTTTTGATTTACACACGGAAGAAGCTAAACTATCATGGTATTCGAACAGATGAAAGACTCAACAGACAATCAAGGTAATTTTTAATGTGCAGCTTCAGTTACATCATACTGTAATTTTTTGCTATAAATTCTGTGCCTAACAATTTTGTCCCCCACAATCACCTGATGAAGGAGTGGCGCTCCGAAAGCTAGTGTGCTTCCAATTAAACCTGTTGGACTATAACCTGGTGTTGTGTGATTTTTAACTTTGGACACCCCAGTCCAACACCAGCATTTCCAAATCACGATTACTGTGAAGTGGGACCGTATTAATCGTTCTCCAGCACTCTGGCACCTCCCCTATGGTCAGATTCTAAATAAAATTAATGTTAGAGGTCATCTCGCCACGTTATACATGCTCTTCTCAAGCATTATTGTGAGATTTTCTTTAGATCTCCCGTTATGCATGTGGATTAGAGAAGGACAATGATTTTAAACAATGCTGTGTATTACCCTAGAGAGCTGAGACTGCTCTAAACTGGATGGGAACCTTTCAGCAAAGGGTAAAAAATGAGGTCTGCAGATGCTGGAGATCACAGCTGAAAATGTATTGCTGGTTAAAGCACAGCAGGTTAGGCAGCATCCAAGGAATAGGAAATTCGACGTTTCGGGCATAAGCCTTCTTGATGAAGGGCTTATGCCCGAAACGTAGAATTTTCTATTTCTTGGATGCTGCCTAACCTGCTGTGCTTTAACCAGCAACACATTTTCAGCGGGAACCTTTCAGCAGCCTGGTAATGTTTTTGCTGCCTCTGTACAGGATCTTAGTGAGATCACATTGGAGTAGTGTGTAAAGAATTTTTCTACTCAATGAAGAAAGTGTATTATTATATTGGAAGGAGCTCAGAGATAGTTCCCTCAAATGATTCCTGCAAATAAGGTGTCTTAGGATGGAGAGTTATCAGGAAAGTGGAACCGAGGCCGCGATAACATCAGCCATGATTGTATTCAATGGCGGAGCAGGTTTGAGGGGTTCGATGCCTGACTGATGCTCCTCGTCCATAATCAGCCTTTCGACCGTGTTACACAGTATAGAGGGAGGACTGTCTATCAAACAGGAAGCAGGCTCTCTAGATAAGTCAGTCTTAATCAGTTTGTCAGAACGTCACCAGTGGAGGCACACAGTGACCAGTGCGGGGGCCTCAACTATTTACAATCTACATCAATGATCAGGAGGTTGGAATAGATATACAGATACTGAGTTTGGTGACGTCGCTTGGATAAGCAAGAGATTAAATTATCAAGAGAGGGTGGAGTGTCTGCAAATAGATACAGAAAGTTAAAGACAATGGATAATAATCTGGCAGGTGCAATACAACATAATATAACCTGCAATTTCATTTACAAGAATAATGGAAGGCAGTATGTTATTGAAATGGAGAGGGATTACAGGACTTCGTGATACTGTGTACTGGGGGGTTCACTCAGACCCGTTCAGACATGGAAGGTTTTGCTCCATCCCTGATGGTCTGCTCATTGACAATCCGAGTGACCCCATTGCTCTCTGTACACATGGAATACTTTTGATGTGGTTGGTCGGTGGTGGGGATGGTGTTTTGAAACGTGTAGTAAGGGGATGGCCTTTATCCAAGATACAATTATTCCTTTCTACATGGAGACCCGTAGACGATGGGAATGGCTGCCTGCTTCTGAATGAAGGAACTGTGGCTGCTTTCAGGACAGGGGTATTCACCAACATAATGCATTGTGCATGAACACACTGTAACATTAATAGAGAGAGAGCTCCTTCAGTTCCTCTACCTCTCCCCATGTAATGGCTACTCTGCAGATACCATGTACCCTTTGGGAATCTCACTATACTGGGAAAATAAGGATACACCTGGCAGCTTCCCGCTGAGGGAGAAGCAATGTATTGACCTCATCCACCATATACATCCTCCATCACCGAATGGTGACATTGATGTTGAGATACTGGGATAAGATGGAACTGTCACCGGCTCCGGCCTGGAAAGTTTCAGATCACAGAAGCTGAATGAAACTGTGACCCTAATAGCCACCGGCAGCACCGTCTTCCCCCTGGTGTGAGGCTGCAGGTCATGTTGAAGAAGGTGATACCGCTCTGTGACCAGATCCGTGTTCAGTCCAGATCCCCTCATACTCTGCTCCTGGGTTAAGTGTAACTTGGGAAACTGTTCCTGGAAAACCCGCTGTGGATACAGCAGATCCCTTTCCCTACACACACTCACTCCGTGGTTTCAGAGCTTCCCCTCTCTGCAGTCTCTGTTCCATTTGGTGTTCATGTTACACACCCAGATGTTGTTACCATAGTCCCCATGCTCCATGCAAAGTTGGGTCACCAAATCCTCCGGTCTCCCTGAATGTCTGAGGCATCTCAGAGCAAAACCTCCAGCAAACCATCCCCAGCAACTCCACTAATGTTTCAGCAACAGGAGTCAGTCAGAAACTCCTCGGCTACAAATATTGTGGACCAGCCCAGATCCCCGCAAAATATTTTAAGAAGGCCACTTAGACCCACACCTTTCCTTATTTTAAAGAGAGATGTGAAGTGCGTTTTCCAGATATGTTGTGACTGGTCAAAGCACTCGACATTAAGCCAAATATAATCTATTCAAATGCTTTAGTTAAAATACAATCAAAGAAAATTTTGGGAGAGCTTATATGTTGGTACACTTACACAAACAATAGATACCGTACCTCCTTGGTATACACTGCTTGGCACAAAGATCAATTCAAATACAGATTCTTACATGCAGTTTTTTGATCCAGGAAAAATCAACATCAACAACCATCTCAGAGAGAAAAGCAGCTAGGGATCATGTATTGAAACTTCGAACCCTGATGGGATCTCCAACAGCTTCTGAATGCTGCAGCTAAAAACAAAACGCGGATACCTGGTCTGGGAGAGCTGGCCACTGCCCTTCCGTTGTTATCACCGTTTTAAAGAGAACCTAAAGGCCTCCTCAGTTATTTACTTAAAATGTTTTCAGACAGCAGTTCCGCACCTCTGCCTTTAAAACCTCTCTTAAAAAAACAAAAGAAAATAACCTTTTTATAGTGATAGTATCCTCACAACTCCACATTTAATAAAATGATCTGTCAATATACAAAGATGGATTCATTTTAAACCTCCTAATCTTCCTCTATTAGTAGCAGATAAAAAGGATAGTGAAAACGGTGTTTGGTATGCTTTCCCTTATTGGTCATAGTTTTGAGTACAGGAGTTGGGATGTCATATTGCGGCTGGACAGGACATTGGTTAGGCCACTGTTGGAATATTGCATGCAATTCTGGTCTCCTTCCTATCGGAAAGATGTTGTGAAACTTGAAAAGGTTTAGAAAAGATTTACAAGGATGTTGCCAGGACTGGAGGATTTGAGCTATAGGGAGAGTCTGAACCGGCTGGAGCTAATTTCCCTGGGGAGTCAGAGGCTGAGGGGTGACCTTATAAATGTTCACTAAATTATGAAGGGCATGGATAGGATCAATAGGCAAAGTCTTTCCCTGGGCAAAGAGGGCATAGGTTTAGGGTGAGAGGGGAAAGATATCAAAGAGACCTAAGGGGCAAACTTTTTCATGCAGAGGGTGATACGTGTATGGAATGAGCTGCCAGAGGATTTGGTGGAGGCTGATACAATTTAAGAGGCATTTGGATGGGTATATGAATAGGAAGGTTTTGGAGGGATATGGGCCGGGTGCTGGCAGGTGGGACGAGATTGGGTTGGGATATCTGGGGGCATGGATGGGTTGGACTGAAGTGTCTGCTTCCATGCTGTACATCTCTATGACTCTGTGATTCTATGACTGCAATGCGTATATATATAATATTGACTCTGAGCATATAAATGTTCACAACGAGATTCGATTTCAATCATTTTACTCCTGCCACAAAATGCCTTTGTCTTTCTTCATCCACGTCCACAGAATGTGCCAAAACTTAGTTTTCTCGCCCTGTCACCTGTATAACTTCAAATTGAATGGCAGCAATAATAAGCTCAATCGAAACAGACTGGTATTTTTTCACCTGAATGCCCTCAAAGTTTTAAGGGGTCATGATCAGTGATAAAGATTTATCTCATGTATGATATTCGCAATTTAGATGCTGAAATGTTGTAACGCCAACATCAAGCTCAAGGCCTCCATCCCCATTGTGGAATAAATCTGTTGATGTTTGCACTGGACACTCCAACCACACGTTACATAATGGAGCACTCCTCATCTCTCCAATACTCCCTCTGAATTACATAGCTCCTCATGTCTCAGCATAAAAGAGTTGCATACTTCTGTACCTCTTAATGCTATAACCTCTTTACCTGCTACTCCTGACCTATGCCGGTAAACCTTACTCTCACAGGTATATGTTTTAAGAAGATCTCACACATTCTTCTCAATCTCTCACAGAATCCAAACTTTGATTTCTGAACCCAATCATCATCAGCCATTTCAGTTTCTAATCTTGCCATTGTTTTTCTGTGCTATTCCCCATGAGTTCTCACCACTGCAGGAAGTGAATTGTTGAACTTCTCCAAAATAAGAATCTCTCTAAGAGTGCCATAGCCTTTGCGCTGTTTTTAATACCAATACCCACCTTTCAAAATTACTTTGTTTGATTCTTTCAAATTCAATGTACGCTTAACGAGGGAGGTTTTTTTTAGATTCCAGAAACGCTATCTGTAGCTTCTGGCCCAAGCTCATATGCACTTCAGATGACTTTCTTCACCTCCTCATACTGGCCAGATACCTCCACTGATCGGGATGCAAATACCTAACAGCTCTGTGTGGATCAACTAAATCCACATGGTCACTGATCACTGCATTTGTTTAGCCACTTTCTCAAATGAAATTGAAAAGTCTTCCCCATCCTTCTCATCAAATTTAGACAATGTCTGGGCATATGTAAACAGATCCGCATCAGGCTTTTGGCTACTAAAGGATTGCTCATCCTCACTATCCTCCTCATCCAACCTACCGTCTGCCTTCATCTCCACCTTCTATGTCAACTTTCCTCTCTAACTGTTAACTTTTGAAGTTGAAAATCTCTGGTTTTCTTCTCTCTCTTTCTCTCTTTCTTCTTCATTTCCTTTTCTTTTATTTCTACTTCTCATTTTAATTTAAATGGTTTCAATTCCTTCTCATGTTCAAGGCGCCTCACTTCAACTTGAATTCGAGCCATTTCCAAAGAGTTTGATGGCGGTTCCACCAAATGGAATTGCCGAGCTATCGCTGTAATTATCTCTCATTTTCTCACAGACAAACACAACTCCAACTCCAGCTTGTCTGTCAATTCCTAAAGCTTTGCCTTCGTTACCTTTTGTATTACACCCAACTTCACTTCGTCCACACCCAGAAAACTCTGAGTGACTGAAAGAATCTTTATACACAAAACACGTTTTAAACCAACCGAATTCAACATCTGGAACAACTACTATATGTGACATTTGAACCCAATAGTCTCCGTTGCATACTCTCCAGTGTCTGCATGAGAGTATTCTGGATGCTCTGGTTTCCTCCCACAATCTAAAGATGTGCATATCAGGTGAATTGGCTATGCTAAATTGTTTGTGGTTTTCAGGGATATGTGGGTTAGATGCCTTAGTTGGGGAATATGTGTAATAATAGGGTAAAGGAATGTTTCTGGGTAGGTCACTCCTCGGAGGGTCAGGGTGGACTTGTTGGGTCAAATGGCCTGTTTGCACATTGTAGGGATTGTAATTGTAAACCCAATTTGGTATTATCGATTTAGAACCAGACAAGAAACCCCAGTTTGCTATAGACCAACCAGACTGCCTCAAACTATTTCAAGAAAGTCGCTTGGATGCCAACATTTTCTTATTTTAAATGCAGATGCGAAGTGGGATTTCCAGATATGATGCTACTAGCCAAACCACTCACCATTAATTAAAACACAATATATTTAAACACTGTAATGAAAATCCATACAAAATGAAGAGGATTTGAGAATAACTTAACTATTGGAAACCTTAACCGAACAATGGATACAAAACCGTCTACAAATGAACTGTTCCAATATACTAGCATCACCTAAACACACTCCATAGTAACAAGGAGCATTCAGACATGCAGTTCTCTAATCCAGGAGGAAAGAGCATCAAGTGAAGCTTCAGAGACAATAGTAGCTCGGGATAATTTACTAAAGCTTCCAACCCTCTGGGACACAAGCACCTGGTGACTTACAGCTATAAGGAAAAAAACTAGAAAGCCTGGTCTATGCGAGCTGGCCATTGTTACTACTATTTATTAAAAACCCAAAAACCCTAAAAGTTATTTACTTGAGATGTTTACAGTAGGCAGTTTGGACTTTAAGATCTCTTGTTAAAAAATAAAATAACCATTTTTTTTAAAAAAAGTGACAGCATTGTCAGACAATTTAGATGCCTGGTCCTTTAGTCAATGAGCTTCCCCGTGTTACTGATCCCAAGGTCATCTGAGTTGGCAAACACAGGTACACTCCAAGCTACAAGGATGTGTCGCATAACTTCTGAAACACGCCTGTCCATGGGCCATCACATGGGACATACCGGGAAGTGAAAAACAGCCTGACACACACCATTTCATTGTTTCTGAGATACAAAGTATAGCCAAAACCCAAGGCTAGGGAAAGATACAGAGGGATAGAGATTCTCAGTAAAGACAGAAACAGACAGTTAATTAACTGGAAGGAGGTTGTGGAAATATGGGGAAAAAGACAGCAGTGGGACTAACTGGAGAAGTGAGATCTTCGAGAGTAAAATTACAAGAATTAGAACATTGTATAAAGGCGTTGTCAGATCAGCTAAAATGGTTTGTTATATTAAATTCTGAATTTGCTTCATAGAATACCACAAACAACATAAACTGGGACAAGATGACAGCCCAGCATGGAGAACTGTGCAGACCATGCGAGTGTGTTGCTCAGTAAACTGCACTATCTGCCCAGTATGGAGAGCATATGCTAACTATACTCGCATCAGATTACTGTTTCCAATGAGAGTGCAAGTGTGTGCATGATTGGCGTGGTTGAATGAGAAACTCATTGAGAAGGCTCGCACATGGAGGAAACTATTTTAATTACAAACAACTGGCAGGCTTTTGGATAATCGACAGAGAGAGAACGAGAGAATTTTCATGGACAGATGAGGTAACGTGTTTGAAAATAGTCAAATAAAGGCATTGCCATGAAAATAGCAATATATATCCGCATGCACATGAATGACGGATGGATGGGAGGTTGGTGTGAGTTCAAATCAGATTTGCTTCAACAGGTTTGAAGCCAGGAGCGTCAGCAGCAGATTATTAACTTCATTAAGATTGTATTTTATAACTCAAGGTTCAAACTAGAGATGGAATAAGCCAATGAGATACATTGTGGAGTGGTGAGTATTTCAAGTTAGAAATGGACCGTGCATGGTGTCAGGAATCAGCTCATGATCAAAGGGATCTCCTACAGTTGTGACTTGTCTGCTTCAGCCGCAGATATTGGCCAGGTATGGGATGGAAACACTGGAAGGAAGTGGAGTTTGTAACCAGAACAGTAGGCAGTGACCTCCATGCTCTTAATATTTAAATAACAATGGCAAAGATACAATAAATTGTAGTTCGCAGCTGAAACTGAGTCGGTCAACATAGAGACCCATGAGTAACATTGCCAGAGCCGAGAGAGGCAGTAATTGAACACCTTCATTGATGTAGTTAGTAGTGGTCTGTAGAGTAAGTATCTGGATTCAGAGTTTCAACAGGAACAATAATAGTGACAAGAAGTGTAGACTATATGAAAGAACAGTAATACAGTCATAACTAGTTTATAGAAAAAAATGGACAGTACACTTACCAGGAACACCAACGACAGCCAGGAAGGGATAATAAAAATATTGAATAATGCGAAGAGCGTAATAGATCCGCGATGATAATGGCGACCAATAATATGTAGAAAGATACCGAATATAATCGGATAAACTCCTGTCTATGGTTAGAATATTCCAGTCGAATGTTCCCAGATTCTGATCCATGTTTGGAACATTCCAGTATAATTATCGCATATTCTGATCCATTGTTGGAACATTCCAGTCTAATGTTCTCTGATTCTGATCCATTGTTGGAACATTCCAGTCTAATGTTCTCAGATTCTGATCTCTCCTCCCCCTCTCTCTGGATCTGCTGATCCCTGTCAGTGCTCATGTCCCGCTCATGTTATGGGATAACACAATAAAAGGCGCCCAATTATTATTAAAAGATGGAAACCCTCCACTGGGATAATTAGAATCCATGGAGATTGACATTAATCACAGTCACTGAACAAATAGGATCAGTAACCAGTTCCATACATCACTTTTCATATCACTATAAAAGGGAACATTTACCGGTTTTGGATGGAATGGATGAGGGTGCTGAGGGATGGACCATAAATCTTTCAATTTTTATTTCTTTTTCCTTGCATTCGAGATTATTAACAGAACACTGCAGGGGTCTATATGTGTTCCACTCTGCTTATGAAAGGAAGCATTTATAAAATAACACATCGGCTACATTAAAAAAAAAGTCGGGTGGGCAAGTTTCTAGATGCCTTAACCTCCAGTATGATACTTATTGACCAGTGTGAGGCTACACCGGATTTTAAGTGCCCTGTTTTCAAATCCTTTTATAACCTTGAGACAGAGCACTGAGACTGCTGCTCAGCAACAGGCCGAAGCAATTCTGTCCCTATGGGCCTCTTACAGAAGGATAGGAGAAGGCCATTCAGTCCATATTAGCCTGTTGTGACTTGAAAAGCTGGAATTCTGGAATATTAGTACATATTGCCAACAAAATCATTCAAAAATAAAAGGATTTGTCGCTGCAGCTGTATGAGGTGTCACTGAGAGGGCACCTGGAGTTCATTGTTTCTGTAACTGAGAAGGGTTGGACCTCCATCAGGTACAGTTTATTGGCTGCTTATAATCCAGGGGTTGATGTGTCATTTAATGTCTTGTAGCTGTTATACAGGGACAGGAGGGTCCCATGCAGTCTCTTGATCCTGTAACAGAGGGGCAAGAATTGTTTATTTAACATTTCAAGTCTGTTACGCATAAATATTACGTTTAAACTATTTATGGAATAGGAAAGACCTAATGTAGAAATAAAGTTCTAACTTTGAACAAGACCAAATTTGAAAGTGTTAGGTGAGCCCTGTGAAAGGCTGATTGCAATACCCTATTCACAGGTAAAGGGATGGTTGGAAAATGCAAGGCGTTTAAAACGTGGTGTCAGAGAGTCCAGAGCCAACGTGATCCTATTAGTGAGATGGGCAAGGCTTGTGGGTGCAGGGGGTGCTGGATGGCTAGATATATTGATGCTTTGGTCAAGGTAAGGAAGAGGCATATGTCAGGTAAACAGAGCTGAGATCAAGTGGATCCCCAGAGGAGTATAAGGGCAGAAAGTGTATAGTCAACGGGGAAATCGGGCCAGAAAAATGGGAACACAAGTTGGCTTTAGGAATAGAGTTAATGAGGTATTGAAGAAATTCTACAAATCTTTTAATGGCAAAAGATTAACTAGGGAGAGAATAGGGCACCTTTAAGATAAGTAAGGCTATCTATCTGTGGAACCACAAGAGATGGGAGGGATATGAAACGAGTATTTCTCCTCAGTATTTAATGTGGAGGGAGTTACAAGAACGAGAGAATGAGGAAATGTATAGTGATATCTTGAAAAGTGCCTATATTACAAGGAGGTGTGTGACATTTTAAAACACATAAAGGTGAACAAATCCCTGGGACCTGATCAGTTATATCCCAGACGTTTGTGGGAAGCTACGAAAGAGATTGCTGTGCATTTTGCTGATGTATTTGTATCATCGATTTCCACAGGTGAAGTGCCATGGTACTGGAGGGCTGCTAACATAGTGTCATCATTTAAGAAAGGAAGGAAAAACCAGGTAATTATAGACTGGTGAGCCTGACGTCAATGGTGACTAAATGATTGGAGGGGGTTTTGAGGGAAAGGATGTATATGCATTTGGAAAGACAAGGACTGAAGAGGGCTTTGTACGTTGGAGATCACATCTCACTGACTCTGTGGAATGTTTTGAGGAAGTGATGAAGATGATTGATGAAGGCAGGACAGTGGATGTTGTCTTTATGGAATTCAGTATGAAAACCAAAATGTTCTACATGGTAGACTGGTTAGCAAGGTCAGACTGCCTGGGATCCAGGGAGAGTTCACCATTTAGATCCAACATTTTCTTGAATATTGGAGACAGGGCGTGACAGTGGGCATTTGTTCATTGAACTTGGAGACCTGTGACCAGTGGTATGCCACAAAGGTCAACAGTGAGTCCACTGGCTCTTGTCACTTACACAAACCATTTGCATTTGAGTATCTGAAGTATGGTCAGTAAGCTTGTGGATAATTCCAAATTTGGTGGTGTAGTTGACAGTGAAAAATGATATCTCCGAACAGAGAGAAAGTTGATTAGGTGAGCTGAGAGGTGGCGGATGGAGTTAAATTTAGATAAATGCGAGTGTTGCATTTTAGCAAGACAAATCAGGGCAAGATATGTAGGTAGGGTTCTGTCGAAAGTTGCCACTCAAATAGAACTCCATTGAAATTATAGAATTCCTCCAGTGACGAAACAGGCTATTCGGCCCATCAAGGCCACACCGACCCTCTAAACAGTATCCTACTGGAGAAACCCCTACCCTGTCCCTCTGAGTCTGCATTTCCCATGGCTATTCCACCTCGCCCACACATCCCTGGGTGCTTGTGGCAATTTAGCAGGGCCAATCTACACTTGCCGGTATATCTTTGTACTGTGGCAGGAAAACGTAGCACCCGGAGGAAACGCACGCAGACATGGGGAGAATGTGCAAACCCCACACAGGCAGTCATTCAAGGATAGAATTAAACCCAGATCGCTGTGCTCTGAGGTAGCACTCCAAGCCACTGAGCTACTGTGTCACCTGGTGGTGCAGGTTCTCCGTTCCTTGAAAGTGCCGTCACAGGTAGACAGCAGAGTGAAGAAGGCACTAAGTGACCTTCCCGTTATTGGTGCGTGTTTTGAGTCTCAGTGTTTGTATGACAAAATCTGTACAGGACATTGGTTTGGCTACTTTTGTGATATTGCCTTTAATTCTGGTCTCCCTGCTGTTGGAAAGATGTTGTCAAACTTGAAAGGGTGCGGAAGAGATTTAAAAGAACGTTGCAGGTGTTGGAGGGTTAGAATTACAGGGAGAGTTTGAATAGGCTGGGACTATCTTCAAGTGTTGAGGCTGAGGGGTGACACAGGAAAAGGATGCAGTCACTCAACTGCTCGAGACTGGGGCACAGGAACAGGAGGCAGTCACTCAACTGCTCGAGACTGGGACACAGAAACAGGAGGGAGTCACTCAACTGTTCGAGTCTGGGACACAGAAACAGGAGGGAGTCACTCAAATGCTTGAGACTAGGTCACAGGAACAGGAGGCAGTCACTCAACTGCTCGAGACTGGCTCACAGGAAGAGGAGGCAGTCACTCAACTGCTCGAGACTGGGACACAGGAACAGGAGGGAGTCACTCAACAGCTCGAGAATGGCACTGGGAAATCTGGAGTCTTGTGAGGCCCCAGGATCCTGTTACTCAGGAACAGCAGGAGGTGACTCACTCCCCACCAGCTTTGGGCACTGTCGGGGTGGGGGGGGGGGGGGGCGGAGTTTGCCTGTTACAAAGGGAAATAGATGAATAAGTTGCATTCGTCGTCCACATAATCCTGCCCCACCATTTACTAAGAGCACGGCTGCTCTGATACTGATTCCCTCATTCCATTTTAAGGAGACCCCCCTCTCTGCAGCCTCTGCTCCATTTGTTAGTCACGTTGCAGACCCAGATGCTGTAACAACAGTTATCATCACTCATCCAGAGGGACAGGTCGAATCAGATGAGTCAGGATTTGAAGGGTCCAGTCACAAGAATGAAAACACAAAATAAAGGCACTGCCAGATGTTTAGTTCTCTCATATTTGCAATCCAATTCACATAACCAGCCCATCCATTGTACGTTCAGGATGGAGCACTGTATAGATCCAGCTACCGTACTGCTGAATGCAACCCAGCAATGTCCAGAGTGGAATTCTGTGCAGCCCACACCATTGCTTGATCTATAATCCTGGGCTAAATGTCCAGCAGGGGGAGCTGTGCAGACCTTCGAGTAAAAAATGAGGTCTGCAGATGCTGGAGATCACAGCTGCAAATGTGTTGCTGGTCAAAGCACAGCAGGTTAGGCAGCATCTCAGGAATAGAGAATTCGACGTTTCGAGCATAAGCCCTTCATCAGGAATAAGAGAGAGAGCCAAGCAGGCTGAGATAAAAGGTAGGGAGGAGGGACTAGGGGGAGGGGCGATGGAGGTGGGATAGGTGGAAGGAGGTCAAGGTGAGGGTGATAGGCCGGAGTGGGGTGGGGGCGGAGAGGTCAGGAAGAGGATTGCAGGTTAGGAGGGCGGTGCTGAGTTGAGGGAATCGACTGAGACAAGGTGGGGGGAGGGGAAATGAGGAAGCTGGAGAAATCTGAATTCATACCTTGTGGTTGGAGGGTTCCCAGGCGGAAGATGAGGCGCTCCTCCTCCAGCCGTCGTGTAGTTGTGTTCTGCCGGTGGAGGAGTCCAAGGACCTGCATGTCCTCGGTGGAGTGGGAGGGGGAGTTAAAGTGTTGAGCCACGGGGTGATTGGGTTGGTTGGTTCGGGCGGCCCAGAGGTGTTCTCTGAAGCGTTCCGCAAGTAAGCGGCCTGTCTCACCAATATAGAGGAGGCCACATCGGGTGCAGCGGATGCAATAGATGATGTGTGTGGAGGTACAGGTGAACTTGTGGCGGATATGGAAGGATCCCTTGGGGCCTTGGAGGGAAGTGAGTGTGGAGGTGTGGGCGCAAGTTTTACATTTCCTGCGGTTGCAGGGGAAGGTGCCGGGGGTGGAGGTTGGGTTGGTGGGGGGTGTGGATCTGACAAGGGAGTCACGAAGGGAGTGGTCCTTGCGGAACGCTGATAGGGGAGGGGAGGGAAATATATCCTTGGTAGTGGGGTCCGTTTGGAGGTGGCGGAAATGGCGGCGGATAATACGTTGTATGCGCAGGTTGGTGGGGTGGTAGGTGAGAACCAGTGGGGTTCTGTCTTGGTGGCGGTTGGAGGAGCGGGGCTCAAGGGCGGAGGAGCGGGAAGTGGAGGAGATGCGGTGGAGGGCATCGTCGATCACGTCTGGGGGGAATCTGCGGTCCTTGAAGAAGGAGGCCATCTGGGCTGTGCGGTGTTGGAATTGGTCCTCCTGGGAGCAGATGCGGCGGAGACGAAGGAATTGGGAATATGGGATGGCGTTTTTACAGGGGGCAGGGTGGGAGGAGGTGTAGTCCAGGTAGCTGTGGGAGTCAGTCGGTTTATAATAGATGTCTGTGTTGAGCCGGTCGCCCGAGATAGAAATGGAAAGGTCTAGGAAGGGGAGGGAGGAGTCTGAGACAGTCCAGGTGAATTTCAGGTCGGGATGGAAGGTGTTAGTAAAGTTGATGAACTGTTCAACCTCCTCGTGGGAGCACGAGGCAGCGCCGATACAGTCATCGATGTAGCGGAGGAAAAGGTGGGGGGTGGTGCCAGTGTAGTTGCGGAAGATGGACTGTTCCACATATCCTACGAAGAGGCAGGCATAGCTGGGGCCCATGCGGGTGCCCATGGCAACTCCTTTAGTTTGGAGGAAGTGGGAGGATTGAAAAGAGAAGTTATTCAGGGTGAGGACCAGTTCAGTCAGTCGAAGGAGGGTGTCAGTGGAAGGGTACTGGTTGGTGCGGCGGGAAAGGAAGAAGCGGAGGGCTTTGAGTCCTTCGTGATGGGGGATGGAGGTGTACAGGGACTGGATGTCCATAGTGAAAATAAGGCGTTGGGGACCGGGGAAGCGAAAATCCTGGAGGAGGTGGAGGGCGTGGGTGGTGTCCCGAACGTAGGTGGGGAGTTCTTGGACTAAAGGGGACAGGACCGTGTCGAGGTATTGGGAGATGAGTTCGGTGGGGCAGGAGCAGGCTGAGACAATGGGTCGGCCGGGGCAGGCAGGTTTGTGGATTTTGGGCAGGAGGTAGAAACGGGCGGTGCGGGGTTGTGGGACTATGAGGTTGGAGGCGGTGGATGGGAGATCCCCTGAGGTGATGAGGTCCTGGATGGTCTGGGAGATGATGGTTTGGTGGTGGGAGGTGGGGTCGTGGTCAAGGGGGCGATAAGAGGAGGCGTCCGCGAGCTGGCGTTTGGCTTCAGCGGTGTACAGGTCAGTGCGCCAAACTACCACCGCGCCTCCCTTGTCTGCGGGTTTGATGGTGAGGTTGGGATTGGAGCGGAGGGAGTGGAGGGCTGCACGTCCTGAGGGTGAGAGGTTGGAGTGGGTGAGAGGGGTGGACAGGTTGAGTCGGTTGATGTCACGGCGGCAGTTGGCTATAAAGAGGTCGAGGGCGGGTAGGAGGCCTGCACGGGGTGTCCAGGTGGTTGGCGTGTGTTGGAGGCGGGAGAAGGGGTCGTCAGAGGGTGGGCGGGAGTCTTGGTTGTGAAAGTAGGCATGATTTTCGCTTCCCCGGTCCCCAACGCCTTATTTTCACTATGGACATCCAGTCCCTGTACACCTCCATCCTCCATCACGAAGGACTCAAAGCCCTCCGCTTCTTCCTTTCCCGCCGCACCAACCAGTACCCTTCCACTGACACCCTCCTTCGACTGACTGAACTGGTCCTCACCCTGAATAACTTCTCTTTTCAATCCTCCCACTTCCTCCAAACTAAAGGAGTTGCCATGGGCACCCGCATGGGCCCCAGCTATGCCTGCCTCTTCGTAGGATATGTGGAACAGTCCATCTTCCGCAACTACACTGGCACCACCCCCCACCTTTTCCTCCGCTACATCGATGACTGTATCGGCGCTGCCTCGTGCTCCCACGAGGAGGTTGAACAGTTCATCAACTTTACTAACACCTTCCATCCCGACCTGAAATTCACCTGGACTGTCTCAGACTCCTCCCTCCCCTTCCTAGACCTTTCCATTTCTATCTCGGGCGACCGACTCAACACAGACATCTATTATAAACCGACTGACTCCCACAGCTACCTGGACTACACCTCCTCCCACCCTGCCCCCTGTAAAAACGCCATCCCATATTCCCAATTCCTTCGTCTCCGCCGCATCTGCTCCCAGGAGGACCAATTCCAACACCGCACAGCCCAGATGGCCTCCTTCTTCAAGGACCGCAGATTCCCCCCAGACGTGATCGACGATGCCCTCCACCGCATCTCCTCCACTTCCCGCTCCTCCGCCCTTGAGCCCCGCTCCTCCAACCGCCACCAAGACAGAACCCCACTGGTTCTCACCTACCACCCCACCAACCTGCGCATACAACGTATTATCCGCCGCCATTTCCGCCACCTCCAAACGGACCCCACCACCAAGGATATATTTCCCTCCCCTCCCCTATCAGCGTTCCGCAAGGACCACTCCCTTCGTGACTCCCTTGTCAGATCCATACCCCCCACCAACCCAACCTCCACCCCCGGCACCTTCCCCTGCAACCGCAGGAAATGTAAAACTTGCGCCCACACCTCCACACTCACTTCCCTCCAAGGCCCCAAGGGATCCTTCCATATCCGCCACAAGTTCACCTGTACCTCCACACACATCATCTATTGCATCCGCTGCACCCGATGTGGCCTCCTCTATATTGGTGAGACAGGCCGCTTACTTGCGGAACGCTTCAGAGAACACCTCTGGGCCGCCCGAACCAACCAACCCAATCACCCCGTGGCTCAACACTTTAACTCCCCCTCCCACTCCACCGAGGACATGCAGGTCCTTGGACTCCTCCACCGGCAGAACACAACTACACGACGGCTGGAGGAGGAGCGCCTCATCTTCCGCCTGGGACCCCTCCAACCACAAGGTATGAATTCAGATTTCTCCAGCTTCCTCATTTCCCCTCCCCCCACCTTGTCTCAGTCGGTTCCCTCAACTCAGCACCGCCCTCCTAACCTGCAATCCTCTTCCTGACCTCTCCGCCCCCACCCCACTCCGGCCTATCACCCTCACCTTGACCTCCTTCCACCTATCCCACCTCCATCGCCCCTCCCCCTAGTCCCTCCTCCCTACCTTTTATCTCAGCCTGCTTGGCTCTCTCTCTTATTCCTGATGAAGGGCTTATGCTCGAAACGTCGAATTCTCTATTCCTGAGATGCTGCCTAACCTGCTGTGCTTTGACCAGCAACACATTTGCAGCTGTGCAGACCGCATTGGTTCATCCATATATAAACCCAGATTTTTGCAATGTTCGGTAACACTGTGTTAGATCACTGCCCAGTGTGGGGAAACTTGTGGCCAATGCTGGCAGTGACAGGATGTGTAGCTCCCATCCATTTACAGCTTTATATCTCCATTGCGCCTTGACAAAGGCTGCTGTGGGTGTGAAAATCACTGAAAGTGAGAGATGTAAATTGAAACAGTTTCAATATCAGTAGTTCTGATTCAGGCGCATACCCCTCCAATGTTTAAAGATGAAGCAACTGAGATAATGTTGAGTGAGGTTTTGTGGATGGTGCAAAGAAGTAAGAGGGAGTTGCTGATGTTATAGTGGTTGCACTATAAGTCTCCAAATAATCAGTTGGAATTAGAGAAACAAATATGCAGGGAGACTGAGGAGACTTGCAGGAGCAAAAAGGAGGGCTCAGGTTCAGGTAGCTGGAATCAATGGAATCTCTGGAGAGAAAAAGAATGACTAGAGAGAAAATAGGACGTCTTAAAATCCAAAGTCGGCATTCATGTGTAAAACCACAACAGACGGCGAGGTCCTCAATTTTCCCTCTGTGTTTACCATAAAGAAAGACATGAAGATCTTTGACCTTTGGGGGGGTGGGGTGGGGGGGAAGGGAGGTTAGTTGTCATATCTTGGTACCGTTAATATCATAGTAGAGGTGCTGTTGGACATATTGGAATGCAAAAATTCAGATAAATCTCTTGGTCCTGACCATATATATCCAAGAGCACTGCAAGAGGCGAGAGAAGACAGTTCAGGGGCCAAGGTCCCGGAAGATTGGGCAATAGCAAATGTTGTGCCCTTATTCAAGAAGGGCTGCAAAGAAAAACCTGGGAAGTATGCACCAGTAAGCTTCACATCTGTTTTCAGTAAACCACTTGAGAAGGTTCTGAGAGATAAGGTATGCATGCATTTGGAAAGACAGAGTTTAACTTGGAGCAGTCAGCATAGCTTTGTGCGTGGCAGATCATGCCTTACACATTTTGTTCGAGTGTTTTGAGAAAGTGACCAGAAAGGTTATCAAGGGCAGGGTGGTGGACATGTCTATACGGATTTCAGTCAGGCCTTTGATAAGGTTCCACATGGTAGGCCGCTCTGGAAGGTTAGATTGCATGGACTCCAAGGTAATCTGGCAAATTGGCGACACAATTAGCTTGACGTTATGAAGCCAATGGCTCTGGTGGAGGTATGCTTGTCAGACTGGAGACCTGTGACTAGTGGAGTGCCTCAGGGGTCGATGCTGGGCCCATTGCTGTTTGTTATCTATATCAATGATCTGGACGATGGTGCACAACGATGGTGCAGGGTTAGTAAGTTTGCAGATGACACTAAAATAGGAGTGATCCAATGAGGAACATTACCAGAAATTGCAGCAATACCTTGATCGGAAGCAGAAGTGGGCTGAGAAATAGCATGTGGATTGTAACATAGATAAGGGTGACGTCATGCATTTTGGAAAGTCAAATCCAGGTAGGAGTTGAAGGATGAATGAGAGGGCCTTAAGGAGTGTAGTGGAATATAGGACATTAGAGATCAGGTGCACGGTTGTCTGAAATTTGAATCACAGATACACAGGTCAGTGAAGAAGGCTGTTGGCACACTGGCCTTTATCAGGGTATGGAGTATAGAAGTTGGGACGTTATTTTGCAATTATACAGGATATTGGTAAGGCTGCAGTTGGAGTATGGTGTTCAGTTTTGTTCACCTTGCTCTAGAAAGAATATTATTGAACAAGGAAGAGCGTAGAAGAAATTTCAGAAATGTTTCCTGGGCTAAAGGGTTTAAGTTATGGGGAGAAATTGGACAGTTAGAACTTATTTCTTTACAGCCTAGGAAACTGAACGGCTTCTTATAGAAGTGTATATAGTTCGTGAGAACATTTGTAGCTTGGGTGTTCGTTGTTGTGGTTCTGTTCACCGAGCTGGGAATTTGTGTTGCAGATGTTTCAGCGGACAGCTGGAACTGACAACTGGGAGCGGCAGATACAAACTACTATAAACGCTGGACGAAACATCACAGAAGTGCTTCACATGAGGCTCCCAAGCACTGAGGATGTCACTTAGATATGGTCTCTCTAATGAGAGTTCTTTGGGACTCTATTCTATCAATGTTACCACTTTAATTTCTTGAAAATGTAATTCTATTGAAAAGAGATTTTTAATATTATAATAACCCAATAATAACACAACTCAAATAACTGAACAAAATTCAACGCACGTACATGTACATACAAAACAAGTTAAAAACACTAAATGGACAGAAGAAAAACAAACATAAACAATAAATAACGAATAAATAGTACAGCTCAGCATAACAATACAATAACTCTCGTTCTTATATGCATTTTTATGTTCATAATTATTCCTTGCTGGATATTAGATTCATTAGACAATATCATCATGGCTATATAAAAGCCCTTCTTAATGTCACAGATAAACCTGCATTGTGGTATTCCAAAAAGGGTTGCCATGTCTTATATAAATCTCTGTTTTTTGATGCACCATACTGGTGAGAAAGTCCAAAGGGATATTATCCATGAAGAACTTACGATGACACAACAGACCCGGGGTTTGCAGACATCCCACACAAACAGAACATGTTTCCTAACACAGAAAGTAAGGATATAGTTTTTTCCCTCATGTGCATCTGTGTAAGGGACCATGGGCAGGCCCAGGAAAAGAAAAACCGGGTCCATCTCCAATTCAGTCCCCAATATCTACTCTATCACAGCTACCACAGCACTCCAATATATATGAAACCTGCAGCAGGACAATAAGCAATGAGTAAGAGTGCCTGTAGTCATTCTGCATTTACGACAGGCTGAAGATAATCCCACTTCGCATTTTGAGAGACAATCTGGGGTCAGATAGACCCTATGAAGAATTTTCAAATGCGTGGAATGGGTCCTATTACAGATCAAAATCCTTTGAGCATTTTCACAAATATCCTCCCAAGTCTCCGAAGTGTTCTGAATCCCCAACACTCTCTCGCAGGCATCACAAAGCTGCACAGTCTCGTCTGAGGGGACACACTCCAACTAGTGATAAAGAGTACTGACAGAGAGTGTATTCTCAGCAATAAGCATCCTCTTCTCTCTATCGGATCTGTAAGAATCTGGTAAAGCTGCATTTTTTAAAAATCAAATCTCTGATCCGGGAAAAAAAACAGAAGAAATCTTCAGTAGGTAGTCCATACTTACGAGTTATTTGATCAAATGATGTCATTCTTTCTCCCTCAAATAACACGTGGTGGCTCAGTAGTTAGCACTGTGGCCTCACAGCACCAGGATCCAAAGATGTGCAGTTAGATGAATTGGCTATTGATAAATCACCCATAGTGTTCAGGGATATGTAGGTTGGAGCTTTAGTCAGGGTAAATATAGGATGGTAGGGGAATGGGTCTGGGTGGGTCGAAGTCGACTTGTTGGGCCCAAGGGCTTGTTTCCACACTGTAGGGATTCTATTAATTCTAAATCACTCAAGCAAGTTACACCCCTGGCTTCCCACAGTTTAAACATGGAATCCATTATCCCCGGTTGACAACTCGGTATACCAATTGTAGGACTAAGAAACATGGTTTTGGCTGTATTGCCCTCGATCTGACGCATTGTCATTCATGTTTTAACAGTATTCATAATTATTGGGTTATGAGAATACTCCACAATGTCATTTTTCCTAAGAAAAACAGACTAATAAGGGTTCACCTTCTCTGAGAGGGTTCAATATCTAACCATAGTGACGCTGAGTCCTCAGTGGCTCAGACACTAACATGGGATAATAAAGAGCTTAATTGATAGATTTTAATCTGGGAATCTACTCCCCGCACTCTGTGGGGTTGTTGCAATTTGGTTAGCTTGATAAAGAGTCGCTTATGGTGCCAAATAAAAGAGCTAAACCAGCCATTAAATCTCCTAAATATCTGTCTGGGAAAGATCAAAGGAAGCATTCACATGCGGTATAGCAAATAAGGAAGGACATTCATTTGAAGAACAGCTATCCGACCTAGCCAGGATGTTGGAAGTGCCTCCCATCTTTGAAGGTCTTGTTTAATTTTGTCAAACAAATGGACATAGTTCACATTAAATAAATGATCAAAGATGGATGTAATGAATATACTGAAATAGGGAAACCACCGTCGTGACCATTTAAAAGGAAACCAGGGTTTGCCTTCAACATCAGGTATTTCCCTGAGACCTCCCATAGGGATGGACACAAACTTTGTAAAATTAATCTTATAGCCCGAAAAGGTGATAAGCGAATTAATGCATTACATCACGTGAGCTGCCGAAACTGTGGGATTTGACAAAAACATAAGACCCTCATCTGCATACAACATAATCTTATGTTATGTCTATCTTACTTCTGGGGCAGGAATGTTGGGATAATATTCCCAATTGTGTAGGATGCCACCGAATCTAAGATTGTTGCAGGGATGGGAAAGAGATCAACCTCGTCTGCGGGTTAAAGGAGAAAATAAAATCCCTACTTTGAGGTATATCTGCCTCCAGACATCTACCAGCTCTACTTCTGCACACAAATCCACTAATTGCTTACATCATAACGAGGGTATTTGGGACATTTGGACACTCTGTCCACCGTGGGTCCATAAGACAGTTGAAATCTCCTTCTACAATTATGTGCCATGATGCAAGATAACTTAATTTGGAAAATGCATCTACCAGGATTTTAAGATTGTGCACGGGGGTCAATAATCATTCAAAATACTGTATTACATCCCATGGTTCAAGACTTTGGGGATGATGATCCTCCCGTGAGTGTCGAATGCAATCTACTAATTTAAATGGAAGATTCTTCTTCACTGGGATGGCTTCTCCCCTACTCCCTGTGTTAAAAGACGAGAAAAAAACCCCGATCAAACCGTCCTGCTTTAACATCAAATGTTCCTTGCTATCAAGGTGCATCTCCTGCAATTGGACAGCATTCACCCTCTCTTTTTGAAGACTAGAAAGTGCATTTTTCCTCTTTACTGGCAGATGGTTCCCCTTAATGTTCCAGGTACAACATTTAAGCACATCATTATCCATAACTCATTGTAGCAACATTTCAACTCTCGAGTTTCACATCGAATTACACATCACTGATGATTAATGAAAAAAAAGACTCATTGAGCCTAAAAACGGTACCACCTAAAATACTAGAACTAAAAAGCTCTCAAAACTTTCCAAAGCTAAACACATAATAAAAAAAGAATGAAATAAAATCCAAAATGCCAATCACACTTGATTGGGGAATTTAGCACCTACTGGGGACGCTTACATATCTCAAAACTTTATCTTGTGCCCTCTACTAATATGGAATCCTGGAAATTAACAACAAAAATCGGGCTTGAACTGCCCTTTGGTTGGCACTTAGCCATCACAACTAGCTTTGTAACACCCTCCAGCTTGAGCTGCACCCCAGACACAAGCAAGGAAAGAGAAAAAGAGTAGTAATACTAACGAAGAAGTTAAAAGTGAGTACTCAACCCAGTCATGGCTATAATTTAATACTGGTTAATACCAGAAAAATCCAACAAAATCTCATTAGGAGAAACATGATTATCTAAATATCCAGCTTACATTAAAATGTCCATAAAGTTTTCGCTTTCTCTGGAGAGTCACACGAGTTCGTGGATCCATTGAAATCAATACGGAGCACCGCTGGGTAGCGTAAGGAATACTGAATCCAGAGTTCCCTTACTCTTCTCTTGATCTCATCAAAAGATTTTCTTTCCTGAATCACCGCCGCTAAAAAGTCCTGAAAGAACGTAATCCTGGAGCTCTCGTGAATTAAACCCATCGGATCTTTCCCCGGGTTCTGAAAGCTTCCACCAGTCTTTGTTTGTCCCCATAACTACGTAATCGCGTAATGACAGGATGAAGGCGTTGGTCTGAGTCTGACTTCCGAGCTATAACCGATGAACTGTCTCACTCTTCACCCGTCCCTCCTCAGTTTCAAAGTGAAGGAATCACTGCAGCCAGTTCTTGAAAACACTCACCAGCTGACCACCTTCTGTCTCCTCCAGCAAACCGACAACGTGAATATTCTTCATCTTACCCCTGTTCTCGAGATCGTCATCTTGGTCAGTTAAGGTGCAGACCTGTTTTTCAGGGGCGAGGATCCTCTCCTGAGAGTAATAGATCACGGTCTCTGTCGCTTCAGTTCGGCCCTTGGCATCGTCTGTTCCGTTTCCAAGGCTGTCAAGTTGCTGCTCATGTTTTGGAACACGGCTGAGAGCGGCTCTAGCCACGGCTGAACTGTTCATCAATCAGGGCTTCAATCATTTCACGTAACTTGGTGGACTCAGTGACCAAGGCCTGGTGAGTAACTGGGTCCATGGAACGAGCAGAGGGTGTTGCAGCTACACCCTCAGGTATGCTCGATGCTTCTGACGGGTGCACCGCTTGTTGGGACTTACTCGATCCTTTCCCGTGTTTTGTCATTTCCCTTTGACAAATCGGGATTAGTAAGGATTCTATCGCTCTTTTAGTGTTGAAGTTTCAGTAAACGGCTGGGATGGGGTGTATTAGAGAACCACTTTGCCCGTGTGTTGATGCAGAGCCCAGCAAAGCAGACCTTCTGGATCGCCGCCATCTTGTATTCCCCCATAACATTTTATCGATATTATCATTTCATTTTGCATTATATTCCTGCAGGTTCTGAAGTCGTGTCATTTGATACCACTGTTTACATTTCCCCCCATACTGCACATTGCTGCCCATTCCTCGATAATCCTTGATTCTGTTGTTATTTATGAACCTTCCGTCTGTGCCTCAAAAGAAAAATCCAATCTCTCTGCCTCCATTGCTCCGTGGGGAAGGGTGTTCCAAAGACGCACAGCACTTTGAGAAAACAATTATAAACATTATGATCTGAGTGTGAGATTAGTTTTTTGTGTCTCCTTATTTGAGAAAAGATATGATTACATTGGAAGCAATTCAGAGATATTTCATTTCACATATTCGTGGGGTGAACGGCTGATATTATAAAGGCTTTAAAAGGTTACTCTTGAAATGAGTGAAAAAAAAACATAAGAGACCTTGAGGATAGTGGATCAGGTATATACCCACTGGGTGTTTGTATCGTCCAAATTTGTTGTCATTGTCATAGAACCTCTACAGTGTGGAGGCAGGACATTCCGTCCATTAAGTCCACACTGACCAAACAGCA
Organism: Hemiscyllium ocellatum; assembly: GCF_020745735.1. Lineage (NCBI taxonomy): Eukaryota > Metazoa > Chordata > Chondrichthyes > Orectolobiformes > Hemiscylliidae > Hemiscyllium > Hemiscyllium ocellatum. The sequence goes on from NW_026869060.1 coordinate 60,830, forward strand.
AACAGCATCCCACCTGGACGTGCCCCCCAATCTTATCCATGTAACCCTGCATTTCCCATAGCTTACCCACTTAACCTCCGCATCCCTGGGCACTATGGGCAATCCACTTTAAACTGCACATCTTTGGACTGTGGCAGGAAACTGGAGCACTGGGAGGAAACCCACAGGCATGGGGAGAATGTTCCACCTCCACATAGAGGGTCGCCCGAGGTTGGAGTTGAACCCAGCTCCTTGGTGATGTGAGGCAGCAGTGCTACCCACAGATCCACCATATTCCTCCGTTAGTTCTGTTAGTAACTTGTGGCTGACTAAAGAAATCTGCATGACTTGTTCTTGTTACTGAACCTAACCCAGTCTGAGACCATTATCATCGGCCATATCACCAACCTGGTTACATTTACAGTTCGTTGTGAACAGTGAGGAGTGGGACTAGAAAAGGAAAGAGTGAGACCCTCCATCCTCAGTCACAACTGGTGTGAGAAAAAAATTCACAAAGTGGGAATTCATTCACGTGGGAATCCTCTTTCCCAGAGGTTTGGGATGGCTGAATCTTTATATTATATCGAGGCTGGCTTTGCCTGATTGTCTGCAGACAGGTGAATCAGGGATAATGGTGCATGGAGTGAAAAGTGCAGCTGCGACCACAATGAGATGAGTCATGACATACTTTACTGGAGTAGTGTCAAAAGGCCGAATGGCCCCCTCGTGTCCTCAGTCCTATGTTCTCATATTCCATTCGGTCCTTCGGATCTGCAATACAACGGCAGATCGAGGACACTCCGATGGTTAGGTGCTGTTTTGGAAATGGACTTGGAAAATCGAGGCTGGGTCAGGAAGTGACACTCACCCACAATCCCTGTTTCCAGGCTTCCCCTCTCCGCAACGTCTGCTCCAGATGTGGGCCGTATTACTAACTCAGATTTACTGTGAATATAGCCCCCATACTCCACTCAGGGTTAATGCAAACAAATCCTCTGCTCACTGAATGTAGTATTGCACGACACAACTTCCGGGATAATAATCAGTTACTTTGCAAAAGCATAACATGTGAAATTAAGAAGTAGGAACAAGAGTAGTCTATTTGGCCCCTCAAACTTGCCCTGTCATTTAATAAGAACATGGCTGATCTACTCCAGTGCTCGACTCCACTTTCTTGCCGACTCTTTGTGTCCCTCCACACCTCTCTGGTTGAGGGAATTCCCGACATTCACTACCTTCTGAGAGAAGACATCACTTTGCATCTCAGACTGAAATCGATGTTCCATATTCGGTATCTATGCCCTCGAGTTTGAGACTCCACCCAGGAATGGTAACAACTTGTCAACATCTAGCACGTCAACCCCTATCTGTGTCTTGTATTTTTCAGCAGAACCACTCCTCATTCATTTAAACCCCAATGAATAATCGTCTCACCATTTTAGAGATTCTCAATAACACAAACCTTTCATCCCAGGAACCCGTCTTTTGAACCAACCTAGTTACTTGCTGCATCAGCATGCTGACTTTATGTTTCAGGCACTGGAAGACTCCAAACCCTTTGTACTGCTCCTTTTCTGAAAGTCCTCTCCATTAAATAACAGCCTGCCTTTTGGTTCTCAGTGTCATCCTCAAACTCGGATGAATGTTGCCCACAACTCCCTCCTTCTGTCTATCAGTATAGATTGTAAAGAACTGATACCATCGGACTCATAGCTGTGGCACTTCAGCAGATACAACTATATCATGAAGATTCATTTATACTGACTCTCCGATTTCTATGTGCTTACCAATCATCATCCCATATTAATACATTATCCATCATCCTACGAGCTTCAGTCTTGTGTAAGAACTTTCATTTTGTAATACCTTGTGGAAAAACTCTGGAAAGCCTGGTGTCTACCAGATCCCCTTTATCAAATCCGCTTCTTACATTCTCAGGCCTCTCCAGAAATACTTTGCGTAATTTTACAGGTCAAAGTATAATTTACCTTTCAGAAAACCACTCGGACCCAGCATGAAGCTTTTCTAAATGGAGATGCTGGCCGAGTTTTCCAAATTAAGCTCGTCCCACCTGCTTTCATTTGGCCTTTATGCGTCTAACTCTTTCCCATTCATGTGTTTGTCCAAATGAGTTTTAAATGTTGTAGCTGTACATGCATCTACCACTCTTCCTCTGACAGCTCATTTCATATCCAACCAACCTCTGTGTAAAAAACGTTGCCCCTGCGTTCCTTTTAAATCTTTCATCTTTCACCTTTAACCTATGCCTTCTATGGCTGTACTCACCCATGCCGTTGGAAAGATCTTGGCTATCCATGTATCTCAGGATTTTACCACCAAACCTCCCACACTCCATCTGATACTAACTTCAAGATCAAGCATTTAAAGATAAGCACTGCAAATTTGAAATAATATTAAACATGACAGGTAAACAATACTCAGCCCAAACTTCGTATGGTGATTTGTTTTTTCTCTATATTACAACACTAAGGCAACATGAAATGCTTACTGGTGCCAATAAGACGTCAAGCACCTCGATTCCTTTGTCTAACGGGGGCGATGATCTCGACAGTGAAAATGTATTTATGGCCAGATCTAGATAATGCCACATAGTCAGCATTCTCCCTCCTGGCCTTCCTACATCTGGTTGTGTCTTCTTTATCTTGCACTCAATAGAGAGAACCCCTTTCCCCCATTTCACACCTTAATTTAAACACATTTTACGTCATCCACTCGTTCACCTGTGCTTAAAGCCGGTTTATCTTTACCACACCCTCTTTTCCCTATCACCCATCCTCCACATCTGATAAGGGATTAAGAATCCCATTTTCCAATTCTTTTCAGTAGTGAAGAAGTGTCACATTTGGCTTAAAACGTTAACGCTTTTTCTCTGTCTCTGCAGATGCTGACAGACCTGCTGAGTTTCTCCAGAATGAATAGGCACAGAACAAAATTTCAACTAAACAAATAATTATGGATACTGTAAATAAAAATACAAAAATTGCTGGAGAAACTGGGAGCTTTGTAAAGGGTCACTGGACCTGAAAGTTTAACTCTGCATTCACTCCAGAAGATGCTGCAACATTTTCAGTAGTTTCTTCAGCAATTTCTATTTTTGGAAAATTTCCAAAGAAAGAGGTCAAAGGTGCTCAAACATCCTGACCAGCATGGCGTTCCATACACTGGGAACTGAACAATAATGCATGACCCTTACTCCCCCATTCAAATCCCCCTGAAATGAAGGGGAACACACCATTTATCTGCCTACCTGCTTTCTACTCCTGCAATATTACTTTCACTGACTGGTGTACACGGAGATACAGATCATTTTCAATGTTACAGCTCCTCACTTGCTGGGTCTATATACTCTGGTCAGCGTGTCAATGTCATTCCTATTATTGACTTCTGACTTCAGAACTCACTGCCAGACATGGACTCGGAGGGCTGCGCAGAAATAAAACAAAAATGCAGCTAAAGTTTCCTTATAGATCAACATTTTTCAACCACTCCCTTTGCAAATGATAGGCTTCCATTCTATTGTTCCCATCAAAGTGCACAACATCTCATCTCTCCCATTGCTCTCCATCGACCACGTATTTGCCCAGTCTCTCCTCTTGTCTCAATCACCTTGGAGTTTTTTTTTGCATCCTCCTCATCCACTCGCAACCTGATATCGTTCAGTACTGTCAGCAGACTTGGGAATATTGCATGTGGGCCCCTCAATCAAAGACATTATGTGTATTGAGAATATCTGGATGTCAAATCTCGATTTTTGTTATATTCTCTAAGCCTTCCATTAACAAAAAACATTGTTTTATTCTTACTCACTGTTTTCTGCCAGCTCTCCCATTCTAAAATAATGACCATATATTAGCCCCACTCCCACAGAATTTGAATTTGCACAAAAGGATAGGGGCTTTATCAAAAATCTTGCTGAGATTCCAGTCGTATTGCATTGATATCTTCTCCATAATTTTGCTAAAAGCCACTTTCCCAAATATAATTCCCATTTCATAAATCTCTGTTGACTATATCTATGACCATTAATTTCAGTCCAATATTTTTCTCGAAAACTGTTCAGTTCCTAATTTAGTTGCTATTCCCTTTTTCTCACCATCCTTCCTGTAATGTGGCTCCCATAACGAACTTTCGAAGCGCTGTTTCTTCACCAGGTCGTTGTGCGCTTTGATGAAGTGCCTCGAAAGCTAGTGTCGCCGACTAAACCTTTTGGACTATAACCGGTGTTATGAAATTTTTAGCTTTGTCCACCCCAGTCCAACACCAACACCTCCGAATCAGAATTAATAAGAGACACAGCACTGATCCCTGTGGTACACCATTAGACACGAGCCTCCAATCACACAAACTGCCTTCTTTCACCACCCTCTGTCTCCTACAACTAAAGTTGATTTGGATGCAACTTGGCAAGTCACTAATGAGACCTACCTGTTCCCTGGTTATTCTGTTCTACTGGACACACTTGGAGAATATCAGGAGATTGACCCTAATCTTGCCTGTCAGTAAGTTTCCATGCCCCTGTGTTAGTCAGTCTCCTCGAAGTGATGAATTTCCACCTTATTTCAGCTTTAACTGGCCTGTCCGAGATCCTGCCATTATTTGCCTTCAATGTGGAATAGGCAGAGAGGGAAGTGTTCTGTTAATTTCCAAGTTGTCATAAGTAATGCGAATTTTCTCAATTTCACTGAGACCCATCTCTCATTCTTTGAAACACTAGAGAACACAGACCGAGTTTCCTCATCAGGCAATCTCACCATCTGAGTGATTAATCTGGAGAATTTCCATTGCACTTCCTCTGTAGTCAGTATATTCTTTCTGGGATTCGGTCACCAAAACTGTACACAATACTCCAGGTACAATCCCACCAACACGCTGTGAAACTGCTTCAACATGTCTTTACATCAAACCAAAACTTTAACTTTCCACTGACATATATTCCTCCAAATTCCCTTCACATTCATTGCATTTATGAACTCACCGAGTTCGTATAGAAACCATTCCGAAAATCCAGTATATACGACTTCTACTGATTCCCCATTATCTCTGCTGTAAGAAATAACTTCAAACAATTCTGAAGTTTATCAAGTATGATTTCTCTATCAGAAATGCATGCTGATTCTCTCCATTGTTGCTAATTTCCATATATCAAAAGTGTCATCCTGTGTAATAGATTCTATAAGTTTCCCTATAGATGTCACGTTTGTTCATCTGCAGTTCTTCACACTATGTCTGTTTCCCTTTGTAGCTGTTTGGATCCCTTCCATTCATCGATAGTGCTTGGATCGCGTTTATTCACAATAGTTTCCGGTCTCTGCTGAATGTACAGGAAAATAAAACAAAGTCATCGACAGTGCAATTAACACAACTATTGGTGATTTATTTCTGACATTTTGATAAGAAATACATCTGTTTCGTCAGACCTAGCAATGCTCAATCCAGCTCCATGTTCAAGTACTACCTTGTCACTGATATGAATTGACTCTATGTCTTTAGCTGCAGAAGTCCGATATGATCACTTGGTATTACTGGGGGATTTTCTGGATCTTCCTCCATGAAGACAGATGTAAAGTAACTGGTTCTTTTCATGACCATTTCCCTGTTCTCCACAATGACCTTTCCTCTCCCGATTACAAATTTCCACATTTGACCTTGCTTTTATTTTGTTTCCTTTGAAATACAGATCATAGACTGATGCAGACATTGTGTTCCTTATCAGTTTCATGGCCTTCCTTTCCGGATCGTTAATTTCTGAGAATTCTCAGCTTTCCAGAATATCTGGAATTCTTCTAAAGTTACTTCCTATGATTAATATATTTTATAATTTGTTATGTTAACCATCACTGAGTCACTTTCTCACTCATCGTGTTTGCACCTGAAATAAATAGACGTATTTTTCAGACTTTGCAATATTTCTAAAAACTCCTGGTCCTGACCAGATACATTCAGGAACACCGCAGGAGGACAGGTGGACAGAGAAGAAATTGTGGGAGCACTGCTTGCCTCTTTTCCATCATTGCTGGCCAACGAGTGAGGTCCTGGACGACTGGAGGATAGCGTATGCTGAGCCCATATTCAAGAAAGGCTACAATGATAAACCTGGGAACTAAAGCCCAGTAAACCTAAAATCTAAAGTGTAGAGACTTTAGAAGATTCAGAGAGATTGGATATACCTGCGTTTGGAAATACAGGGTGTGATTTGGAGTAACTTAGAATTGTTCTGGAAAAGCACAGCAGGTCAGGCAACATCCGAGGAGCAGGAAAATCGATGCTTCGGCAAAAGCCCTTCATCAAATTCAGCACGGCTTTGTGCATGGGAGATCATGACTTGTAAATGTGTTGGAGTTCTTTGATGAAATGAACAGCAACGTTGAGGATGTCTGGGTGATATACGTAGTCTATATGGATTTCAGTAAGGCCTTCAGTAAGGTTTCACATGATACGCTGTTTTGGAAGTTTCGATCACGTAGAATTGAGGGGGAGCTGGCAACTTAGGTACAAATTGGCTTGATGGTAGGAGGCAGAGTAATACTGGAAGAATGCTCGTCAGACTGGAGGCCTGTGACAAGTGGAATGCCTCAAGGGTTGGTGCTGGGACCACTGCATATTACGTATAACTATGATTTTGATGAGAATGCACAGACATGGCTTGTAAGTTTGAAGACTACACTAAAACAGGCGGCATCATGAAGAGTGAGGAAGGTTATCATAAATTTCAGAAATTACAGCAGTACTTTGATCAGCTGGGGAAGTCAGCTGAGAATTTGCAAATGGATTTTAATATTGAGTGGTGCAAGTTCTTGCATTTTAGAAAGTCAAATCAAGGTTGGAATTTCATGGTGAATGATTGGGACCTAAGAAGTGTAGTGGAGCAGAGGGACCTTGGGATTCAGCTGGAAGTTGATTCAAAGGTAGACAGTGCAGTGAAGAAAGCTTTTGGCACAGTGGCCTTAATCAGTGTATATCACTGAGTATCAAAATCAATGAGTTACGTTGCAGTTATACAGAATGTTGCTGAGGCCATATTGGTCGGGCTACATTCAGTTTTGTTCACTTTGCTATAGGAAGGATGTTATTAAACTGGAAAGAATGCAGAAAAAAATTATAAGAATGTTGCCCAAGGACTCACTGGACTGGGGAGAGGTTGGACAAACTAGGACTTTTTACTTATGTATGTGTGAGACTGAGGGAGGATCATATTGAAGTCTGTAAGATCATGGCAGGCATGGATAGAGTGAATGTGCCCAGCTTTTTTTTCCCAGGGTTGGGAAATCACAAGCTAGAGAGAATCATTTTAAGGTCATAGGAGAAAGAATAAGGAGGAACCTGAGGAACAATCTTTCTACACACAGGGGCTGGTACGCATTTGGAATGAGCTGCCAGGGGAAGTGATTGAGGCGGTTACATTAACAACCTTCAAAAGGCATTTGGATAAATACGTGGATAGGGAAGGATAAGAAGGAAACGGGGCAATGGCAGGGAAATGGGGTTAGTGTGGATAGAAATTTTGGTCGGAATAGTTAGTTTGGGCTGAAGGGCCTGTCTCCGTGCTGTAGGACTCTATGACTCTAACAATCATTGCTTGTCTCCCACTGAATGTTATATTGTATTTTCCCAATTCATTGGAACTATCTTGACCCTTTAGCCTTCAGGCTTCCATGATGTTAAACTAGAAAGTTCAAGTATTCTATATTGTACGCAGACGCCGTATAAAGTGTGTGTGTGTGTGTGTGTGTGTGTATATATATATATATATAAATACACACACACAGAGGCACATACACAATTACAGACGCGCACACACTAACACACACAGCCAGACACACAGCGGAACAGAAACTAGTGTCATTAAGATGCAAATCGATATGCTTCGGATCTGTAAGGGGATCAAGGATTCTAGGGAGAAGGCAGAAGAATGAGGTTGAGGTACATATAAGAAATTATTTAACGGAATTTTAGACTCGATGGGCCGAATGGCCTCATTCTGCTCCTTGCTTTAATGTTCCTGTGGTGTTGTATTATCAGGTATTCTCTTTCTGAGACAGCAACAAAGGCTGGGTTTGATACATATTTGATTGGAAAGGGTCAGCGGGAATGTGGGGCAGGTTTGAAGTCCAGAATGCTTTCTGTTTATTCCTAATTATTGTGTCCTTATGTCTGAAAAGAAGTGGTGATTTGATGTTAGGTTAACACGGTTTAAAATAACAGGTCCCACAATGAAATAAGGACGTCACTTTAACTTTAGTTGTTGTGCTACCTGTGGTGTCCTCATCCTCAGGGAGCAGTAAAAACTCAATTGTTGAAGATATTCAACGCTGAGCTTGACTGATCTTTGCTGGACAGGAGAGTCAATGTTTATTGGGAACAGACAGGAGAAGGACAATCGGATTAGTTATGAGCATTCTGAATGGTGCAGCCAAAAGGCCAACTGCTGCCCCTACCCCATGCGCTGTGCCATCAATCCACCCCTCGAGGTTGTTACAGAGATGTACTGCTGCCCCTACCCCATGTTTTGTTCCTTCAATCCACCCCTCAAGGTTATCACAGAGATATACTGCAGCACCTATCCATGTGTTGTTCTCTCAATCACCCCAAGGCTCTGACAGAGATATACTGCTGCCCCTTCCCAATGTGTTGCTTCCTTATCCAGCCCTCGAAGCTGTTGCAGAGATATACTGCTGCACCTACCCCATGTGTTCTCGCTCAATTCACATCTCGATGCTGTTACACGGTAGGGGACCACCCCTTTCAATCAGGCAGGATCGTTATAATGAAATGGTAGAAGACCAGTCTTCTCCTCGAAGGAGTTACACAGGAATAGAGAATGAAGTAACTCAGCTCGTTGAGTACATTACACAGCCCAGGAGGAGACCATTCAAACCACCTTAGGTGCTACGCAGGAACGGGGAATCTGTCGCTAATGGGAAATAGAGAGTCGAGATAAATGTTTATTTTCAGGTTGCAAAGCTGTAACTTGTGTATTGCTGTAGAGATCACTGTGGGATCATCAATGACAAATAATCTGTATCAAAGATCTGGAGGATGTGAACTGAATGGCGTGAAGCTAAATTCACGCATCTCCACGATAATTATTCAATATATCATTAAATGGAGGTACTGAGTCTGCAATGTGATACAGACAAGGAAGGTTAGTAAGCAAACCTTCAGCAGAAAGCACAGAAGGTAAGTTGTCTATTGTGGGAGGAAGGATAAAACAATGGCGAGCAATTTAATTGGAGAGAGATTGCAGAACTCAGTGATACAGGCCGTTTCCATGTTCCTGGGACATGAATCATATGAAGTCAGTCTGCAGATGCAGTAAATGATTTGGAAAGTAAGTGGAATGGTGCTGTTATTAACAAAGGGTATCAGGTTTAATGAGGAATGTTTTACTGCATCCGAATGGGGCATTGCTGAGACTACATCGGATACACTGTGTGCAGTTTTGATTGCCTAAACGTAAAAAAATATATATTTCTTTCAGAAGATTTTCATTGATGTTTCCCTTCTCACATTCCTGGAGGGAAGGCCTTTTGTTATGGGTATTATCAGTTTTGATCTGAGATTAGAAATCTTCATGAACTATACATGACTTTCTGAAAGTTGTTTTAACTGGATGCATGTTTCCTCTTGATAAGGAGTTTAAGTCTAGAGAATAATTTTAAGAATAAGATGCATTGATATCAACACACGTATTATATTTGTATTATATTTACAAATTACACAGACGCATATAAACATGTCATCAGATGATAAAGCAGGGACTTTTGATTCTAATGAAAGGCACTGTGGACAACAACAGTGATGACGCACCTTCATATCGACCATTATCATCCATTCCGGGGAATGCTCCAGGAGAGCACACATGGCCCAGTTTGATGTTCAGTTGATGTTATTGTATGGTTCAACATAGAGAGGGAGAAAAATGTCCCCTACCTGAGGAGCAGCAGCTGATTGATCCCTCTCTCTTACTTTGTCCACAGATAGCAAAATGTGAGACCATAAAATCCCTGAGTTATCTTCACCACTTGTGAATGATTCCTGGTGAGGTCTCATTGGAATCTCTCCACTACTGGAAGCAAACGGAGTTCAGCCAAATCCAACTGTTCCACATATAAATCCCATTCCCAGCAGCTTGTGTAAGCAGAATAATTTCAAAGGCAAAAAACATTTGGGACACTCTTTCTTTTACCATTTGTTGTGAGTTCAACTTCCTGCATCTCACATTTTTCTCAAAAAATGACCCAGTGTGAGTCCTATACAATTGGTCATAACAGTAAACTGGCTATATTTAAAATTTGTTGTAGGCAGTGGAGGAGCGGGACTGGAAAAGGACACAGTGACCCTCCAGCATTTGTCGGAAAACAAATGGAAAATACTTATTGGACTGTTCAAGTGGGAATTCCCTTTACCAAACGTTTGTGGTGCCTGGATGTTTGCATTTTTTTCAAAGTTGTGCTGTATTCAAGCATTTGACAGACACGTGCATGAGGGAAATTGTATTCAGACAGAAAAGTGCTGCTGAAACCACAATCAGAGCAGCTACCATCTTAGTGCCTTGTGGAGCAGTGACAACGTGTCTAATGACCCAATCTTGCTCCTCAGTCCTATGTTCCTATGTTCAATTCAGGCCCTCAAACTCCTACACTGTTGTTGATGGGAGCATCTTGCTCCAAATACCTGGTCCACAGTAACACAGGATCTCATTCACTCCCTTCAGGCTGTCACACATAGTTTGGTGTGGGTTGGAAAATGTTACTTCAAAACCCAGGCTGGGTTCGAAAGACAACTCTGGTCACTTTACAGAGTGTCTCATCTCTGCAACTTGGGCTTCATTTGTTGGTCATGGTATAGACCCAGATTCACTGTGAATTCAGCCCCCGGACCTCACAAAGTGATGACTCACAAAGTACTTTGCTCTCTCTGATTGGAACATTTAATAACAGAACGTGCAGAAAAAATATGAACATTAACTCTGTAATTACAGAATGAGAACTTAAGGAACAGGATCAGGTAGTTTGGATAATCAAAACATTGTATACGATCATGACCGATCTACTGTTCGTATTAACTCATATTTAATGTCCAATTCTTCACACCTCTTCAGCTCTCTGACAGGTCAAAAATCCATCTACCACCTTTTTAAATACTTTCTGTGATGTAGCACCCATATCTCTCGAGACAAGATAATTTCTAACATTCACTACCTTCATTGAAAGGAATACATTCCCCACACAGACACTATCACCTATTGATATGAACAAGAGGGGAACACAGGGGCTTGACAAAGAGTGAATAGCCTTGATATCAAGGCAGTATTTCACTGCGAATATCATCGGAAACGCCATATTATTTGAGCTTAATGGGAATCAGGTGTCCCCTCCCCACTGGCTGGGCCCTTTCAGAGCACAAAGGAAGATGTCTGTGGGTGGGGGCCGAAAATCTTCTCAGTCCCGGGACATCTCTTCAGGAGATCCTCAGGGTAGCTTCCTCAGCACAAACATCTTCAGCCGCTTCATCAAAGTCTTTCCTCATCATAAGACCGGAGGTGGGGATGCTCACTGAGGATTACACAATGTTCAGAACATTTTGTCTCCCATCAGCTCCTGATGCCGGACAGCATTCAGACTTGTGCTGTTAAAGTGTCGGTAACATTCATGTAACAGTACCGTCAGGCACAGTTAAAAGAGGGGCTCATTCAACATCTCAAACTGGTTACATACAGAAATGTGGAAGCCATTCAGCCCATCAAAGCTATTGAACAAGGAGAGGGACAGCCCATTCAATATTCCTGCTTGCTCCACAGGAAGAGAAGGGGTCTGGTAAGTACATCGAGCTGTTAAACAGGATCAGGTAGAGTCCAATCAACCCGTTGAACCTGTTCCACGGGACCTGGAGGAAGCCATTCAACCCCACGAGATGGTTACACATGAACAGGAGGGTGTCATTGATGCTCCAATACGACAAACAAATAGAGCAGAGACTGCACTCATGGATGGCTCTACGAGGTTTCTCATGGGTCAATTGCCGGTGGAACGCCTGCTACTTTAACGTGGTTTGCTGGCAGTGAGGAGGGAAACCATATTTTTTGTATCAACTCACAAACAGCCATCTTCCATCTCTGAGTAGACAGACCCATGTTCTCCATGGAGGTCAGAAGATGATGGGAATAGTTAACAGCTTTAGAATGAAGGCATTGTGGGTGCTGTCAGGATTTTGGATAATGTGATGTTCTGTGTAGGATCACACACCAAATGCACTATATTCAAAGTCTGACTCTTTCTCTCTTTCTCTCTCTCTCTCTCTCTCTCTCTCTCTCTCTTTCTCTCTATCAATATGGAGAGTCGGGGTTGGGTGAGGAGAATATCCTCAGAGGCTCTTGTAACCCGAGTAAAAACAAGCCATGAATTTTATCACCGTATCAATGTCTGTTTAGAACATCATGAGAGACTGTCCATTCGTGTCAGAAATCAGCTCGTGGCCAAAGGGATCACCACAGTTGTGATTCGTCAGTTTCAACCACAACACACAAGTTCCCCTCCACGCCACTTACCACCCTGACCTGGAAATATACCGCTGTACCTTCACAGTCGTTGGGTGAGAATCCCGGAATGCCCTCCCTAATGGCATTGTGGGCCAACCCACAGCATGTGTACTGCAGCAATTTAAGAACAAAACTCACCACCACCTTCTCAAGAACAAATCGAGATGGACTATTAATGCTGGCCAGCCAGCAACACCCAAGTCCCACAAATGAATGAAAAAAAGATATTGGCCAGGATGGAATGTTATCCAGGAAGGAAATGGAGTTTGTAAAGATAATAGAGGACAATGACTTCCACGCTCCCAATATATAGATAACAAGGATGAGAGACAATGAGCTGAAAATGTGTTGCTGGAAAAGCACAGCAAGTCAGGCAGCATCCAAAGAGCAGGAGAATCGACGTTTTGGGCATGAGCCCTTCTTCAGGAAGAAGGGCTCATGCCCGAAACGTCGATTCTCCTGCTCTTTGCATGCTGTCTGACCTGCTGCACTTTTCCAGCAACACATTTTCAGCTCTGATCTCCAGCATCTGCAGTCCTCACTTTCTCCTGAGAGACAATGGTTCACATCTGAACATGATCAGGTCAACGTAGAGACCTATGAGTAACACTGCCAGAAGCAAGAAGGGAGACAGCAATTGACCAAGTTCAATGGTGCCATTAGTAGCGGTTTGCAAAGTGAATATCAGGATTCAGAGTATCAACATGAACAATAAAAGTGGCAAGAAGTGAAGACTATATAAAAGAACAGCAATGCAGTCATAGCTGGGTTATAGAAAAAAAAAGTCTGGACGGTAAGACTTACCAGGGACACCAACGATAGACAGGAGAGGATAATAAATATATTGAACAATGCAAAGAGCATAATATATCCGCCGTGATAATGTGATCCAATCATAATATGTTGAAAGAGTCCAAACATAACCGGATAAACTCCTGTCCATTGTTATAAAATTTCAGTCCAATATTCTCAGATTCTAATCCACTGTTGGAACATTCCAGTCTAATGTTCTCAGATTCTGATCCACTGTTGGAACATTCCAGTCTAATGTTCTCCGATTCTGATCTCTCCTACCATTCTCTCTGGAGCTGCTGATCCCTGTCAGTGCTGTCGGTGATGCTTCCACTCAAGCTATGGCATATCACATTGAATGGAGCCCATTTATCATTGGGAGATACCTTCCACTGGGATAATTACAAAACATGGAGACTGTCATTAATCACAGTCACTGAACAAATAGGTTCAGTTAACCCCTTCCTTCTATAACTTTTCATATCGCAATAAAAGGGAATATTTACTCAGTCTGGATGAAATGGATGAGGGTTACTAACGGATGGACTAGAAATCTTTCTTTTTTTTTACTTTTTCCGTGTATGTGGGAATATTGCTAGAGCACTGCAGGGCTGTATGTGTCCCACTCTGTTTGTAAAGGGGACAGGGATAAAATAACAGGCCACTTACAACAGATGTCTGATGGGGAAATTTCTGGATATATTAACTCAACGAAGAAAGTGAGGATTGCAGATGCTGGGGATCAAAGTCGAGAATGTGGTTCCGGAAAAGCACAGCAGGTCAGGCAGCATCAGAGTAGCATCTACAGTTCTTGCGTAAGCTTTTCATTTGGAATGAGGCTTGTCGACCAAAGATGCTAAGAGATAAATGAGAAGGGGATGGGGTTGGGGGAAGATAGCTGAGAATGTGGTAGGTAGATGAGGTTGGGGTTAGAGGTGATATGTTGGAGAGGAGGGTGGAGCAGATACTTGGGAAGGAAGACGGTCATAGGAGAGGAAGGTTGGATCTGGGATAAGTTGGTGAAGCGGAAATGAGAAAACTGGTGAAATCCACATTGATCCCATGTGGTTGTAGGTTCCCAACGCAGAAGTTGAGTGGTGGAGGAGCCCCTGGACCTGCATGTCCATGATGGAGTGGGAGGGGGAGTTCAAGTCTTCAGCCACGGGGTGGTTGGGTTGGTTGGTGCGGGTGTCCCAGAGATATTCCCTGAAGTGTTCCACACATTGGCGTCCTGTCCCCCAATGTAGAGAGACATCAGGAGCAACGGATATTGTAGGCGACGTGTGTAGAAGTGCACGTAAAACTCCGAATGGTGTGGAGGGAGCCATTGGGGTCTGGGACCGAGGTGAGGATGCAGGTTTCCCAGTTTTTACCGTGGCAGGGGAAGATGCCAGGAATGGAGGGTGAGTTGGTGGGTGACGTGGACCCGACAAGGTAGCCGCGCTGGGAATGTTCTTTATGGAATATAGATCAGGGTGGGGAGGGAAATATATTCCTGGTGGTGGGGTCTGTTTGGAGGTAGCGCAAATGGGGGAGGATACTGCGTTGTATCTTGGTGGATGGAAGGTCAGGAACAGGGTGTTCTTTCCCTATTGAGTTTGGAGGGGTAAGGGTTGAAGGCAGAGGTACGGGAAGTGGATGAGATGCTCTGGACGGCATCGTCGACCAGGTGGGAGAGGAAATTGCTGTCTTTGAAGAAAGAGGCCATGTGGGATATACACTGGGTTCAGAGTGTGGTGCTGGAAAAGCACAGCAGAAATGGCAGCATCCGAGGAGCAGGAAAATTCGACGTTTGGGAAAAAATTCCTTCATCAGGAATCGGCTTTTAGCCGCAAATGTCTGTTTTTCTGCTCCTCAGATGCTGTCTGACATGCTGTGCTTTTCCAGAACCACTCTCCCGAATTTAATCTGCAATACTCACTTTTGCCTGCACGCTAGGTTCAGCCAGTTCTGTAATACTGCCTTTAATTCTGTTCTCACTGCTGTAGGAAAGATGTTGTTAAAGTTGAAATAGTGCAGAAAAGATTTCCAGATTTATTGACAGTTTTGGGGAGGGTGGTGTTGGCGAGTGATGTTGAGCTATGCGGTGAGTATGAATGGGCTGGGGCTATGTTTCCTGGAGCGTTGGTTCTGAGGAGTGACCTCTCTGAGGTTTATTGCGGTGAATCCCGATGCTCCAGGGTGAGCAATGCCAACGACCAGGAAATAGACAGAACAGTTATTCACATTGAAACTGGATAATTACTGATCGACAACATGTTGGCGAACGATGGAGGTAGACTGAAGTATGTGACTGGCTGGAGGAATCAGAATTAGGAGGGTCCAATCATATGAGTGAGAACAAAAATAAAGGCATTACCATATCAACTGAAAGTATTAGTTATACCACATTCTAAATCCACCTCAGCGAACCAGACCAGACACCATAAACCCAGAAGAGATATTTGTTCAGCATGGAGCACTGCACAGACCAGGCTAGTGCACTGTTGAACACCACCCTGCAATCAGTCCACAGTGGAACACTGTGCACACTATAGCAGTCCATTCTTCTGTAAACCCAGACGAGATATGTGTTCAGCAGGGAGCACTGTGCAAACCGGGCTGGTGTACTGTGCAATACAATGACAATCTACCCAGAGTGGAAAGGTACGCTGGCCACAGTAGTGCTTTGATCTATAAACACAGATGAGATGTGCGACCAAGGTGTGGAACTGTGTCCATCAACCCAGTGCATTGTTCACTACATTAGAACATTGTGTTAGATCACTGCCCAACATTGGGAAACTTGCAGCCCATGCTGGAGGTGACAGGATGTGCAGCTCCCTCCAGTTCCATATCTCCATTTTGCCATGACACAGGAGTGCTGTGGGTGTGAACATCACTGCCATAGAGAGATGGCGGGGGAATCAGTTTAAGTATCAACAAATGGGAGGGGTTTGGGGAATAGAGAGAGCGAGACTGAGAGACAATTTCATGGAAGGATGTTTTCCCAGGATCCAGAATGCTGAAGTGAAGACATTTCAACAGTATCCTGCAACATGAGCAAATGTTTCTAGGAATGATGGGTAAACTGGATATTGGTGTGAGCTCAGATGATGGAGAGTATTGGATGAGCATTTGTTCTGCAGCTTTTTAACTGGGAGGAGGGTCAGCAGAGTTTTCGACACATTGGGCTGCATCTAACAATAATTTGTCTCAGTGTCGTTTTCACTGAGTATGACAGAAGGATTGTCTGTATGAGACTGAGCTGGTTTCCTGGTGATACCTCATCGAACTCACCTCGTTAGCTATCTACCCCACCCCATGGCGACCCTCTCATTCAATGCCAGCTCAATTTCTTTCATGGTTGGAGGTACTCACCAATGCCCGCATGACTCAAAAATTCCGTGATCCCTGGCACTGGTGCCATCATCAAAAGGCCAATGGGCACACTGTTTCTCTGTTTGGAGCTGCCCTGCACAGTTTACCCCGAGCATGGCAGATAAGAGGCATTTACACCACGGTTTGTCTTCAATGTTATGGAAGTCCTGGTGAATGGGATAGTACAGAGGAGGACCATTCTTTTCCCAGAGTAGGCCACACTACCAGACCCACAGAGCATGGTCTGAGATCACCACCCAGCTCAGTGCAGTATTTGCAGTCTGAGGAAATGTCCAGCAATACAGGGCAAGCATCAAGAACCTTCCCCATTCTGTCAGAATAAGGGTCAATATATTCTCTCTGCTCCCTCACACTCACTACATATCTGCTATAGCACCTACTCCCCGAACAAAGCTCATGCTCCACCGCTCTCATTACTGCTTGCAGTCTCTCTCTCTCTCTCTCTCTCTCTCTCTCCTTCTCTCCCCATTCACTTTACCCCCCCACGCCCCCCCAGACCCCCCACCCCACCCCACCCCGGCACACACACCAATAACACTGAGTAGATACAACACTGTGGACTGACTGTCTCCGGACACCTCTCCATGTCCCCCACTTACACCAGCACTAACAGCAGGGCCACCCACCCCACCCACCCTCCCTCCCTTTCTCACATTCCAGGAGAAACAGCCTGGAATGGGACAGAAAGGGCCAAGCCGGATGGTGGAGCACCCGATATCGTTACATTCCCCCCTCCCCCCGCCATGTGTGGAGGACCCTGGTACGAGCCGGAGAGGACTGGGACGCCTCGTGTGGAGATTCTGAAACATCCACATCCCACCAACCGAGTAAGGAGCAATTTTCAGTGAAGGGCAATTCTCACTTTAAACCCACTAGCAGCTCCGTTTACCCCCGGCACAACATAGAAGCGGTGGCCCTGATGCCATCTCCCTTTTGTGTCGAACTGGTATAAATAGAATCTCCATGGTCTCGGTGAGCAGGAGGGTGAGCTCACAACTCATCGTCACCACCGCCTTCCAGGAAGGGAGCTACTACACTTCCTCCTGTAAACACCTCATGTGCTGAAACTATTTTCTGCTCTCCCCACTTGCTCTGACATCTTCAATAATCTGTACTCATATTCACCAAGTGACCTTTGCTCCGACACCCGCTTTATAATGGTACAGAATGTTTTATATTGACTTTCAGAGTTATTTCTTCCAAGATGCATCACCTCACACTACTGTGAATTGATCCTGATCTTCCATAAACCTGTAAACTACGGCAATGTGTCACTGTCCTGCTTGATTTCCACACTGTCCTCCACACACTATAATTAGTCCAGGTATGGTATCTGCAAACATTAAAATTGTCCTACAGTCACACTCCACACAGAAATACTGACTCACTCGCTATTGTTAGCAAGTGCAGTACAAACACACTCCCCGAGGACCAACTTAAGTACTGACTCACACCAGACAGAGTATGTGAAATATTGACAAGGTCACAGTGGAGCAGGAGAAATACTGACAGACATCCCATGTCTGTATTTGTTTGTGTGTATTAGTAAGTGTCTCTATATCTTTGTGTTAGTGTGTGTATATCTGTGTGTATCAGTCTGAGGTGAGTCTGCAGTCTCTATGGTGCTAACGTGATGTAATCCCCCTGATACGAGATCTGACGAAGTGTCCTTTCATTTCTGTCCACAGATGGTGTCAGACCTGTTGACCTTTCTGACAGTCTCTGCTGAACTCCCCACACCACTGCACAGGTGAGAGTGGATGGTAAAAATCATCAGGGGTTCAGTTTGGGAGGGACAGAGGGAGGGCAACAGCTCACAGCACCATCCAAACACAGACAGACAGATAGACAGACACACACACACAGACACATACACAGACAGAAACACACACACAGACACAAACACGCAAACATACATACTCACCGAGATGCAGAGAGAACACACAGACGCACAAACAGATACACAGGGACGCACTCACGCTCGTGTCCCCAGCCCTACATTCTGATGTTCCATTCAGCCTTTCGGACCTGCTACACAGGAGCAGATTGAGACCACTCCGACGATTATGTGTCGTTTCAGAAATGTACTTGGAAAATCCAGGCTGGGGCAGAAAGTGACCCCGCCACCTCCAATCCCTCTTTCCAGGCTTCCCTTCTCTGTAACTTCTACTCCAGATGTGGGTCATGTTACAGACCCGGATTTACTGGGAATTCAGCTCCCAGACCCCACTCAGGGTTTACCCAAACAAATCGTCTGCACTCCTGGAATGCAGCATTGTACAACACGACTTTCAGGAAAATAACCAGTTACTTTCGAAAACGTAACATGAGAACATAAGAAATCGGAGCAGAAGTAGGCTATTCGGCCCCTCAAACCTGCACTATCATTCAATAAGAGCATGGCTGATCTACTCCAGGGCCCAACCCCACTTTCCTGCTAACCCCTTGCATCCCTAAACTCGCTGATATGTCAAAAGCCAATCCACCCCGTACATAAATGCATTCAGTGCCCTTTGGATGCTACCTGAACGGTTGTTTTTTTTCAGCACTACACTTTCAACACACACGCGCGCACACACACATACAAACACAAATAGCTGAGAGAGACACAGAGGTGCACAAACAGACACACAAAGACGTATACATGCCAAGCGACATGCACGCGCGCACACACACACACACACACTCACAAAACACACACAGCCACATATTTCACCAGTTTCCTCATTTGCCCTTCCCTCAACTTATTCCAGATCCAACCCTCCAACTCGGCACCGCCTTCTTGAACTGTATTACCTGTCCATATTCCTTCCCACCTATCCACTCCACCCTCCTTTCTGACCTATCACCGTCACCCCAACTTCATTTAACAATCGCCTTCCCAGCTACATTCCCCCAGAACCATCCCCTCCCATTTATCCCTCAGCTCCCTTTGCCAACAAGCCTCATTCCTAATGAAGGGATTATGCTGGATATTTTGACTCTCCTGCTCCTTGGATGATGCCTGAATGGTTGTGCTGTTTCTGCACCACTCTCTTTCAACACAGACACACGCATGCACACACACAGACACAGAAGCGCACATACAGAGAGACACAGACACAGACAAACAGACAGGCAGACACAAACACATACCGACACACGCACAAACACACAGACACACACAAACACACTTCCCACCCGCGAAGACATCCACACTCTCCCTCCACACAGAGACACCAACACTCCCCCCACACACACACACATTGGCTCACGCACAGGCAAAGACACAGGCACACACAGACACACATACATACAGACAGCAATACTCTAACAGTCACATAAACACCCACATTCCCCACACATGCACACATACGCTAACACAGACACACACAAACAGATATATACACTCAAACAGGCACACACTAACACACACCGAAGACAAACGCAAAAACACACATACACACAGATACAAACACACACACACACACACACACACACACATATGCAGGCACACAGATACACACAGACAGACATACACACACAAGCACACTGACAGAGGCACACACGCATTGACATATACCACATAGAAATCACACCGATACAAACCAACACACAGGCACGCACGCGCACACAGACTCTCTCACACACACGCACACACAGATGCCCACAGCCACCCATACATAGACACTCAAATTCCCCACACACATGTACACGCATGCACAGGCACAGATGTACACAAACACACAGGCATGCACACACGCAGACACACAGTGACACACAAAGACATGCACACACACAAGCGCGCATGCATACATACAGCTGCTCACACACAGACTTACAAACATATAAACACACACAGAGGCACACACACACACAAACACACACAACTTGTAAAATGCAATGTTTAGTGATAGTGACTTACCCTTGCAATTAATCTTTCATATAAGAAAGGATTGAAAAGTCCTAAAACATACCAGCAGAGCATTGCATTTTATCACTTTCAGCAAAAGAGGGAGAGATGGAGGGAGAGGAGAGGGAGGAATGGAGGCTTTGAACCCCATTCAATTATCCACCCCAAAACAATACATTTCCTATTGCACACAGATGCAGAGATAGAGATACAAATATAAATACACATTCTAATGCAGAACACACTGAGTGATAGATAAACATAGGTACACATATAGACACACACAAATCGATAAACGCGGGCAGAAATATGCAGATGCATACTTGGACATGCAAGCACCCATGAAACCATAGAGTTATACAGGGGGTTTGAAAACAGACCTATTAACCCATACACTCAATGCTAACGATAATCTCAAACTAAACTAGTCCCATATTCCTGCGCTTGGACCATTTCAATTTCTGGAAGATATGAGGCTGACCAACGTGGTGCCATTATTAAATACCTGGCAAGGAAAAGCGAGGGAACAATAGACTAGTGAGCCTGACTTCGATGGTGGGCAAGTTGTTGGAGAGAATCCTAACGACAGGATTTACATGTATTTGGAAAGGCAAGGACTGATAAAGGAATGTCAACATGGCTTTGTCCATGGGCGATCATGTCTTACGAGCTGGATTACTTTTTCTTGAAGAAGTAACACAAAGCATTGATGAGGGCAGAGCAGTGGATGTGACCTATATAGACTTCAGTAAGGCATTCGACAAGGTTCCCATGAAAGACTGGTTAGCAAGGTGAGATCTCATGTAATACAAGGAGAACTAGCCATTTGGATACAGAACTGCCTCAATGGTAGAAGACAGATAGTCGTGGTGCAGGGTTGTTTTCCAGACTGGAGGCCCATGAACAGTGTGTGCCACAAAGTTTGATGCTGGTTCCACTGTTGTTCATCGTTTACATAAATGATTTGGATGTGAACACAGGAGGCATGGTCAGTCAGTTCATATTTGACACCAAAATTGAAGTTGCAGTGGATAGAGAAAATGATTACCTCAGAGCGTAACGGGAACTTGATCAGACGGACCAATGGACTGACGAGTTGCAGATGGAGTCTAATTTAGATAAATGTGAAGTGCTGCAGTTTGCAAAGAAAACTCGGGGATTGGCTTGTACATTTAATGTTGATATCGTGGGGAACGTTGCTAAACAAAGAGACCTTGGAGTGCAATGAAGATCAGCAAAGGAAGCACCTTCATAACTAGCCTGCCCACACATGATGTAAACTTCAAAGAAATATATCAGAACCCCTAGGTCTCTCTGTTCTACAACGCCACCAAAGGCTAGACATTTAATTGTGTATATTCTCTCATTGTTTGCTTTACGAAATTGTGATACATTGATTTATTGAAATTAATCTCCATCTGCCACTCCTCAGCCCAGTGAGTGCTAATACTGGGGAAGAAAGGCTGGACAGAAATCAGCTGACAGATCATTTCGTGGTTTTAAGAAGAGGGCAGTCAAACGTTACAGGCGGGAAAGAGTGATTGGTGTTTTTGATCCAGAAAGTAGGCTCTTTCTTTGTCTCTGGTGTTCAGTAATAAATATCTATTCCAGATCCTTTCTCGTGCAGAGTGTCTCTGTATATGTCTTTCCCTCATATTGCAGATGACAGATAAAAGCCACTTAAGGTGAAAGTCATAGCTAAGCAATTAAAGATTTTCATAGTTTATCTCGAAGGCAAACCACATAAACTCAACATCCTATAGTTGAGGTGAGTACCTTTAATCAGTTTAACAAAGTGATTCTTTTAACTGTGTAATTCAGTAAAGTTCACCAAACCATATCGAGCTGAAAGCTGACATTTAAAATGTGACCCAAATTCTGGGCATGGTTTCAGTCTTGTGTGGTGGGTAACGCCCATGCCTCTGAGCCAGAGCTCTGGGTTAGATTCCAATACCCGAACTTGTGTGGTATTGTCTCTCACTCTGGACCAAAAGGTCTGGGTTCAAGACTTGCCTGTCAAGGAGGTATGTCACAGTATTTCAAAACAGGCTGATGAACAAACAAACAGGAGAATAATGTTGCAGCTTTGGGGATTGTTGACAGGTGGTGGTTGTGTCCCTTCCTCTGAGCCCAAAAGTCTAGATAAAAATACCACAGAGGTGTTTCATAATGTGACTGGACAAGTTGGTAAAATAATTTTATAATTGTGGTGTGATGAAGAGGGAAGATGAGTCAGTATTCAATTTCAGAATGTGGGCCCAGGTTTACTGAAAACACAGCCATTTGTGTTGATTGGAGTCACATTTGCACATTCTATTCGTTTATAAAATCATGAAGACCATGGATAGGGTGAATAGTCAGGGTTTTTACCCCATGTGGGGAAATCCACAACTAGTGGACATAGGATTAAGGTGAGATGGCCAAGATTTAAATGGGTCCTAAAGGGACCATTTTCACAAATGGTTTATGTATGCAGTGAGCTGTCAGACGAAGTGGTGGAGGATGGTACAAATTACAACATTTAAAACGCATCTGGATGGGGTCATGAATTGGAATGGTTTAGAGGGATATGGTACAAATGGTGTAAAATGAAACTAAGTTAATTTATGACATCTGGTTGGCAAGAATGAGTTTGACGAAAGGGTCAGTTTCTGTGCTGTACATTTCTATGATTCATTGATCCTATTAACAAAATGATCCCTTTGTAATATTATGCAACCTTCTTCACTTTCCACTATATAACTAAACTTGGTGTCATCTGTAAAGTTGCTCGATGTACATTGCATAATTCTCATCTAAGTCACTAATATAAATGACAAAAAAAAGTGGATCCAGTACCAATCCCTTTGGAACGCCACTGGTCACAGGCCTCCTGTCCCAAAGACAACAATCCTCCACCACCCTCTACCTCCTTCCAATAAGCTGAAACACACACACGTATAGAGACATAGAGACCGAGGCACAGTTCTGTCTTTAAGACAAATATGGATATGTTTTAATGATTAGGGGAACAAGGTTACAGTGAGAAGGCAGGAGAATTTTTTTGAGAAACATGTTAGCCATGATTGAACAGCAAATCATACTTGATGGAGCAAACAGTCTAGTTCTGCACCAATTTCATACGCTCTATGGTTTACACTATGAGAAATGTCTACCCAAGAGAAGAGTGGAGGCTGAATTTGATAAATACTTTCCTGAACAGAGGCAATGGGAATGTGGGATAGGTTTGAGGGGCTGAATGTACTATGTATTTCCTATTGGTTGTGCCCTCGTTTTTAAAATGGGAAGCTGACTTGCTTTGAGGTTCATACACTTCTAAATTTCGAGTTTCTACCATTTAAGATTGAGATAAGGATGCTCTTATCTCCTTAGGGTTGAGCTGTCTGTGATATTGTCATCCCCAGGAAAGAGTGAAGACTGGGCCATACAGTCATAGAGTCCGAGAGATGTGCAGCCCAGAAGCAGACCTTTCGGTCCAACACACATATGCTGACCACATATGCCAACTTCAATTTGGTCCCACCTGCCATATCCCTCCAAACACTTCCTATTCATATTCCCATCCAGATGCCTTTTAACTGTTGCAATTGTACCAGCCTCCACCACTGCCTCTGGCAGCTCATTCCATACACGTACCACCCTGTTGCATGAAAGAGTTGCCTGTTAGGTCTCTTTTATATATGTCCCCTCTCACCCTAAACCTATGCCCTCTAGTTATGGACTCAATTACCTTAGGGAAAATACCTTGCCTATTTACCCTATCCATGCTCCTCATGATTTTTATAAACCTCTATAAGGTCACCTCTCAAAGACTATCGCTTAATTTAAAGTGCAGTGACTACAGCAATTTTAAACACAACAGCCAAACACGAAATTAATAATGGATATTATTGGTTGTGTTGTTAAAGGGACGCATGTTTGTCAGGGTAATAGGAACACTTCCCTCTGCTCAGTGTCTGAAGTTCAAAATTGAGCACATGACTGACATTGCAGATGGTTCTATCGTTGCATCAGAAAGACAGTATTTTTGACCGGATAGCAATTCCCCCAAATGTTAGTCTATATTCTGTGCTCATCTTTAAAACCCTCAGGGATCAGGATCATTGATAGTACGAACTCCACTTGATCACCTGACAACAAATGGCCCTAACGGAGGATCACTGAGATCAGAAACAAATCGACAACCAGCTACACAGTACAGCAGGAGGCCATGCAACATTTCTGAGCTGTTAAACAGGAACAGGAGGGCCCTGGTCCGCTACCAGAAAATACAGAGTTGAGATAATTACTTATTTTCATGTTGGAAAGCTGTAACTAGTGGAATTCCTCAGGAATCAACATGAGGTCAGCAACAGTCTACAATGATTTGGATGAAGGGGCTGAATGGTTTGGAGCTCAGTTTGCTCATACACCAGGAGAGTCATTCAGCAAGATTTCATGTGGAAGGAGAACGTCTGCAATGGAATACAGAGAGGGGAGACAGTGAGTAAATCTTTACCAAAAAAAAGGAGTACAATGTGGGTGATGGGAAGTTTCTGTTTGGGAAGAAGCATAAAACGACCGTAAATTATATAAGTGGACACAGAATGCAGAACTCTGTGGTACAAAGGGATTCGTGTGTCCTGCTACATAAATCACACGAAGTTAGTCTGTACAGGCAGCACGTGATTGGAAAATTAAATGAAATGATACTTTTTCTTGCAAAGAGAATTGGGGCTGATCTTAAGGATGTTTTACTGCACCTGTACAGGCCGTTGCCGAGACCACATCTGAGGTACTGTCTATGGTTGTAATTCCTCTGAAGTGAAAAACAAATTGCTTTTGAAATGTTTCAAAGGTGTTGCTCTTTACTCGTCCTTGTGATGAAGGCATTGAACGATTAAACGATTCGGCCTGAGAATGAGAAATGTTCTTATTAACCATATAAGGTTTTGAGCTGGTGAATATCTGATGAATATTTTATCCTCTTTGAGACAATAAGACTGGGGAGCTATTTTAAGAATAAGATGCATTCATTGAAATGCAGATATTGTGAAGATATTGCAAGTTGTACTATAAAAGTATACGGGAACATATAAACACATCTTCAAAGCTCGTGACGCTATTTGTTGCGAAAGAAGTGGCTGGGTGTCCAGCAGCAACAGTGATGCACCTACACGGAACAGGGAATGTGCTGGAGTCCTACAGTTATACACTGTTCAAACAGACTTCATTTGGTCCAGTTTGGGGCCGGATATCGTTATTGCGTGATTCAATTCAGAGAGGGAAAAATGCCATCTTTCCTGAGAAGGAACAGGCTGTTTCTCCCTCTGTCTCTGTGTGTTCCTCTTCTCAGCAATGTGTGTGAGCTGAAAACTCCTTATTCGTCTGTACTACTCATGGAGAATTCTTGTCGAAGATTCACTGGAATCGCCCCACGGCCTGAAGTAAAGGCAATCCAGCTGAATCCACCTGTTCCAGGAAGTGATCCCATTACCAGTAGCTGGTAAGAGCAGAACAGCTATATAAGCTGAATGATATTTGGAACAATCACTTATGTTTCCTTTCGCCATGAGTTCAATTAATATTTGGGCACAATTCTTTCAAGTTAACGTTCTGCAGAGTTTATATTTTTCAGTTTGTCATCAAATGTGTGCACGTGCCAGTATTTTTAGAGAGGGAAACAACGGCGCACAGATTTGCAATCGTCAAACTGTCATTCATCTTTCCATCCTAGTTTGATTAACTTTGTTTCGGTCATAGACTTGTTAATTTGAGCAGATTAAAGAATCCTGCCTGACTTGTTCCTAATCCTCACACAGTCTGAGACCGATATTATTGATCATATCACCAACTCGGTTGCATTAACATTTGCAATGAGCAGCGAAAGCACGGAATGAGGAAAGGGAATAATGCCCTGAACTATAGATCAGTGAGCCCGACGTCATTTGTGGGCACGTTGTTGGAGAGCATTGAGAGGGGCAGGATTTACATGTATTTGTAAATGTAACAACTGATGAAGGAGAGTTAACAATGCTTTGTGCATGGGAAATCGTTTCGAACAAACTTGATTGCATTTTGTGAAGCGGTGACAAAGAAGATTGGTGATGGCAGTATGGTAGATGCTGTCCATATAGATTCAGCAAGGCATTCGACAGGATTCCGCATAACACACAAGTTAGTAAGGTTAGGTCATAAATAGATCCAAGATAAGCTAGCCAAATGATTACAAAATGAGAGTCAGCTAGGAGAAACAGGGCGTTAGAAGATTGGTTTTCAGACTGGAGACCTATGACCAGTGTTGTGCCACAAGGAGCCGTGCTGAATCCACTGCTTTTCATTATTTATATAAATGATTTGAATGTGAATATTTGCCTGTTTATTATGTTTACAGATTATATTAAAATTGAAGGTGCAGTGGCTGACAAGTTTTACCTCAGAGTACGATGAGACCTTGATCAGATGGGCCAATGGGTCAAGGAGTGACAGATGGAGTTAAATTTAGAAAAATGTGAAGTATTGCATTTTGATAAGGTAAATTGGGCAGGATGTATGCAATTAATGGTGCGGTCCTCGGGAGCGTTGTTGAACAAAAGGGCGCAGGATCATAGATCCTTGAAAGTGAAGTCGCAGGTAGATAGGGTGTTGAAGGAGGGGTTTGGTATGCTTGTCTTTATTGATCAGTGCATTGACTCTGCGAGTTGGGAGATCGTGTTGCGAATGGGCAGAATGCTGGTGAGACCAGATTTAGAATATTGTGTTTAGTTCAGTTCGCTCTGCTACAGGTAGGATGTTGTTAGAATTGAGAGGGTGCAGAAAAAATGTATACGGATATTGCTGGGCATGGAGGGATTAGGCTACAGGGAGAGGCTGGCCAGACTGGGGCTTGTTTACTCTGGAGCATTGGAGGCTGGGGCGTGACATTATAGAGGTTTATAACATCATGAGGAACATGAATAATCTGAATAGTCAGTGTCTTTTCCCATGTTAGGGGAGTCCAAAGCTATAGGACAATGGCTTAAGGTGAGAGGAGAAAGATGGTAAAGGGTCAATGCTTTCATGCAGGTTGTGGTGTGTGTACGGAATGAGCTGTCAGCGAAAGTGACGGAGGCTGGTACAATTACAACATTTAAAAGACACCTGGATATGCATATTAATAGAAAGGATTTAGAGGAATATAGCCTTAATGCTGGCAAATGGAACTAGATCAGATTGGGATGTCTGAATTATGTGGACAGGACTCCTTGCTGCATGACACTGTAAGGGAGATGAGGAGAAATTCTAAAAGGACCATTTGAGTGGGAATTCTCTTCTCCAGAGGTATGTGGCGCCTCTTTGTTCATATTTATCCAAAGCTGAGTTAGTTAAATATTTGTCAGAGAAGTGAGTCACAGATGATGGGATACGGAAAGAAAAGTGGGGCTGAGACCACAACCTGATCAGCCACAATCGTAGTGCCTGGTGGAGAACGTTCATAGTGTCGAACGCTCTAACCCTGCTCCTGTTCTGATGTTCCATTCAGACCCTCCAACTTGCTAGATAGGTGCAGTTTGTGGCCACTGACTGCTACAGCTCCCCTAACTCTCTGGAATAGAGAATTCCTGACATTCACCGTCCCTTGTTTGAAGAAATCACTGCCTGCTCCTACACGATGACCTATTGATATGAGCAATAGAGGTGAATCCAAGGACTCAGCAAAGAACAACTGCCCTTGATATCAAAGCAGTATTTAACTGAGGGTGACATTAAGGAGCCTGAGCAAAACTGCACTTCATCAGAATCCATTGCAAACTCTCCAGTGTTTGGAATCATCCAAAGCACAATGGAACATGTTTGCCATCAGTGGGCGCCAATCATCTCAGCCACGGCACATTTCTGCAGGAAATCCTCAGGGTAGCTCCCTCAGCCCAGGCATCCCCAGTTTTTCAGCAGGGAATCCCTGCTGTGATGATGCAGACCATTCATCCATTTGAGTCCACATCGATCAAAAATCGGGATATTCACTGTGTTTTACACAATATTCAGAAAGCTTCGTCATCTCTGACCTCCACATGCAGTCTGTGTCCATGTGCAACAAGACTGAGACAACGCTCATTCCTGTGCTGTTAAACTGTCGGTAACATTCATGAGAGAGCACTGCACATTTGCACAGTAAATGGAGGAGTTCACTCACTACCCCTATCTGGCTTCACAGGAATATGGGAAAGTCGTTCAGCCCATCAAAACTACTGGACAAGAAGAGGGACAGCACATTCAGTCCCACCTGCCGTTAAACAGGAAGACAAGGAGTCTGCTCATGCTCACACATCACTTACACGGGATCAGAAAGTGACCATTTCACACCTGGAGTTACTTGCAAAGGAACAGGAAGAGGCCATTCAGATTCTCAAGTCACTAACACAGGAACAAGAAAGTGTCAGAGATGCTTCAGCATAACAAACAAATGGAGCAGGAAATGCACAGATGGACTGTTCCATGGTATTCCTCGTAGCTTCATTACTCATAGTGCATCCGTGTTCAGTTAGCATGCTTTTCTGGCAGTGTGAATGAAAGCATTTTTTTAACGAGTCTCTAAGGCATCTTCCGTTGCAGAGAGAGCAGACCTATGTACTGTCTGGAATTCAGAAGCTGGTGGGGAATGGCTAACTGTTTCAGAATGAAGGTATTGTGCCTTCTGACAGGATTATGGACAATATAATGTTGAGTGGAGGGTCACACGGTAACTGTGCATTACAGTGTTCAGAGTTCTTTCAGAGCCTGTACCTCTCTGTTAATCGAAATAAGATCTATGCACTGGCAGATAAACTATTGGGAATCGAGCATCTAATGGAAAGTACGAAATTTCTCACCTTATCAATGGCTGCTTGGGACAAAATGAGTGTTCGGCCATAGCCGTCAAGTTTCATCTTCGTATTCTCTCACAGTGCTACAGGTTAACCACATAGTTACCGCTCTCTATCCTGATGGTACCATCACGCCAAGGTTCAGTCTGGTGAAACTCATTTGCACTGTCTCGGTGACGTGGCGATCATTATTTATGAAGTAGACTCAGTCTGTACATAATACCCCAAATTCTCTTTCAACAAAACACTACCACTGAGTAAGGTATATTTACTGTGGTACTCAAGTATTTCGCATGAAAGACAATATATCATTTCCAGTTATAATTACTTTCTGTCGAAGCTGAATTATGTTAGTGACTCATAACCAAGGACATCCAGGTCGTCTTCAACAACAGAACTTCCTAACATCTCACCATTTAATAAAATCAAAAGAAAAACATTTTATTTGTTGTTCCTATTCGATCATGTTATACCTTGCGAACAGCTATTGCCCAAGCGCGGATCCTTCTAATATCCCATCAGCCTTCCATCCAGAGAAAACATGACTCTCTTCATTTTGCCCATTATCCGATTTTTGATCCATTCTGTGTGTTCCACCCCTACCTACCCAGGGACTCTAACATTCCCCACTCACAAGCATTCAGCCGTGGCAAACGTTTTCTGAAAAATCAAATCCTCTACACCCACTGGTTGTCAATTTTCGATAACACAACGGGAAATCTCCACAACTACAGTAGGTTTATCAAGGATCCTGTCCCTTTCCTGAATCTAGGCTGACTCTACCAAATCATATCATTATTTTCCAAGTGTCTGGTTGTCACATTCCTTATAAAAGGTTACAATGTTTTTATCTCACAGCTGACAACAAGCTATTTAATTTTTTGCTTGCCCTCTCCGTCCTGTTTTAAATGTTTAGGTTTACAATCGCTGCTTTCCAGTCTGCAGGATCCTTTCCAGAATCTCACCAGCTTTGACGAATAGTCAGTAATTCTTTCACTAGCTCTGTTGGCACTTCCTCAATACTCGGGGATGTAGCTCATCAGTTCCAGCAACATACCAATATTCAATTCGATTAGGTTTTCAAAGACATAGTCTTCATTAATTCTAATTTCGTGCAGCCCCTCATTTTCACCAAGGACCCTGTTCCCTAGTATTTCGGGAAGTTAATTTCTGCACTTTCTTCTGTGGAGGCAGAATCAATGTATTCCTCTCAGCAGGCAGGTGACTTCGATCAGCTAGTGGGATATCGGAGGACTGCACTCCGGAAATGTTACTCACTCCTGCCTGGAAATTGCCAGACTTAATCCAATCCATTTCATTGTGATGGATATGTCACCCACCTCTTGCCTGGAAAGTTCCAGAATCAATCCAGTTCCCTTCATGGTGAGTGTCAGCACAGTTCTGGTGTGAGTTTGAAGGAGGGGACACAGCTCAGTGGCCACCTCATTTTTTTAAAGACGCCGGTTTCACATTTTACACTTGGAATGTGTCCAGCTTAGACAAATGTTCCTGGAAATTCCTGCCAGGATCATGCAATGCCCTGCCCCTCCCTGTGTACGGAGCTTCCCTTCTGTGTAACCCCGATTCCAATTGTTTACCATGGACCCAGAACACTCTGTAAATGCAGTGCTCATATCTCATCCAGAGTGGGTCACCATACCCTTGGGTCTCTCTGAATGGATGCAGCAGCTGATAACGGAAACCTGTGAAAAGCGTCCACAGAACACCCTTTATCTGTAATGACAGCAGCAAGTCAAATTTTCACACACATGGTGCACCAATTCCGTGTTGAAAATGTTTCTTGTCTTAGCAGAACAAAACAGTTACATCTCTGCACTGCCCTACAGTTACAGTTTCCTTCTCCAAAACAATCAGTTGACAATGGAACATTCCATTTCTTTGTATCTCAGCAAATATAAGGGCAGCACCAGTATTGCCGATGGAGTTGATCATCACACTCAGAGAAGAAACACAGAGGGAATATAACTCAAGTTAAACAGGGGCACATCTAAGTTGACATAATATTCAGGAATATGGGAAAAGGGGAAATTTTAGAATAAGCTCCCATGTTATTTTCCTTGTGGTTCATCATCAGCTGAACCTATGTTTGCTTTTCATTTCTCTCTCTCTCTCTCTTTCTCGCTGGGCATTTCTGCATCCATTAAACTAACCTTCCACTGACAATCCGGCCATCCCTGATAGAAATAATATTACTTCCCAGTTGCTTTCAGTGGCGATATAGGATCACTAGATTCAAAACTTTATCTGTTTTTCTCCTGACAGAGGCTGCCATCCTTGCTGAGATTCTACAATATTTTCAGACGCTGGGGAATTTTATTTCAGATCTCCTTCATCCACAGTTCCTTGGCTTATTTCACCTTTAATTCTGTTGTTTCACGAGGTGTCAGCGTCACTGGCAGCATTTGTCATCCATCACTAATTGCCATTGACTGCGAGACCATTCGTTTAGACAATATGGAGCCAACCTTTTTTTTTCATCACACTTAGTTTCTTTACCAAAGGCTTTCAGTGAAATAATAAAAGAAACCCTGATGGTTTATGATGCCGTTTGCAAAATGAGGTCTCTTTCCGATTGTTGCCATTTGAATTTAAGTTCTATCATTGGTTCTGGTAGAATTTGAAGCAATGCCTTCAGAGTCATAACACGGCTAGTGACATTATTATTCTGAAATGAGGACCCTATTATGAAATAACTGGAGAGAGAAGAAAATGTTTGTGGTCAAAATATTTGTAACTGGAAGAGTGGTCTGAAAAGAACTAGACCTGTAAAATCTGAAGTTAATAAGGGGGCAGATGATGGCTCATTCAGCAACAACACTGAGGCAAAGCTGGAGACTGAGGATATTATAATGGTGGGTGTAGGCAGGGTTGATAACAGAGAATATAGAGACATAAAACAGTTCAGGGCAAAAGGAAAACTCAAGGGTCTGAACAGATGTTTATGAGTGAGGATTCGGAAATTGATAGGAATGAAGTGGAGTTTGTGACTGAAACTGAAGATAACAGGTTATGTATTTGTTAAATATATATAACAGAAATAGCAATAACCTTCACCATCGTGAATATAATTGATAGAGATAGGTTTACCAGCAACAGCAGTAATAGCGAGGATAGGACAGTATCTTGCCTGAATAATCATCAGTACGGCTTGTATCTGCAAATCTAACTGTGCCCTATCCTGATAAATCAAGTATATCCCCAAGGATAAACAACTGTCCATTGTTGGAACATTCCAGTCTAATGCGGTCAGATTCTGATCCATTGTTGGAACATTCCAATCTGTTGTTCTAAGATTCTCTTCCTCTCCCTCTCCCTGTAGCTGCTGAGCCAATCATCTTGAGGATGATGCTGCCACTGATAGTGGCGGGGGAGGGGGCGGAGCGGAACAGACAGGAGATTGTGTGGCTGCAAATGGGAATCCAGGATGGTGTGTAGTCTCATATATGCCAGGGTCCAGGATGTCTCAGAGCAGCTGCAAATTGTTCTCAAGGGAGAGGGGCAGCAGCCAGAAGTCATTGTGCACATTGGTACATATGAGAGATTGAAATAGGGATGCTCAGCACTGTACCAAACTTCCAGAACAGCACTGTCCCCATGACTTGTCCGGACTTCAACAGTTTCTTCATTTCCTCTTCCCCCACCTCACCCTCGTTCCAAACTTCCAGCTCAGCACTGTCCTCATGACTTGTCTGGCCTTGTCCTACCTGTCTCGCTCCTTTTCCAACTATCCAGTCCTCCCTCTCCTCCCTTACCTATCACCTTCATCCCCTCCCCCACTCACCCATTGTACTCTATGCTACTCTCTCCCCACTCCGCCCTCCCCTAGCTTATCTCTCCATGCTTCAGGCTCACTGCCTTTAGTCCTGATGAAGGGCTTTTGCCCGAAACGTCGATTTCGCTGCACTTTGGATGCTGCCTGAACTGCTGTGCTCTTCCAGCACCACTGACCCAGAATGAGGTCCTGCAGAGTGATTGTAGAGAGCTAGGAAAAAAGATAAAAGCCAGGACCATGACATTGGTAATATCCAGTTTATTTCCAGTACTACATGCTAATGAGGGTAAGAACTGGGGGACATGGCAGATGAATGAGTGGCAAAAGAATTGGTGCAGGGGGCAGAGAGTCAGATTTTTAGATCATTTGGGATCTTTGGTGGAGCAGAGGTAACCTGTTCAAGAGGTACGGGTTATACCTGAACTGGAGGGGTTCCAATATGTTGCCCGGCGGGTTTGCTAGTGCTACAAGGGGAGGTTTGAACTAGATGGGCTGGGGCTGGGGAGGGTATTGAGCGTGGGATCCTCAACAGCAAGGAGAAAAGTGCGAGGCTGGAAGGAGATACAGTAATCAGCAAAAGTAAAGTGAAGAGACAGGTCAGACTGGAACACGACAGAGCGCAAGGAAAACCTGTTGAATTGAATTGCATTTGGTTCAATGCAAGATGTCTGACAGCTAAGACTGATAAACTCAGGGCATGGATAGGTACGTGGGACTAGAATATTATAGCCATTACACAAATGGGTGGAGGTCCAGGCAGATGGGATCAAAGGAATCCCTGGGCAGAAACAGGGGGCACAGGAGTTTACTGAAGAAGGAAATCAGGAGGATGAGAAGGGGGAATGAGATAAACTTGGCTGAGAAGATCAGGATGAATCCAAAGAGGTTGTTTACATATATTAAAGAAAAGAGAATAACCAAAGTGAGAATACGACCCCTCAAGGACCAATGCGGATATGTATATGCAGAACTGCAGGAAATTCTCAAGGTTCTCAATTAATATTTCTCCTCTGTACTTACCGTAGAGAAATATATGAAGACTTGATGTGGGAGTTTAGGGAAGTTAGTGGTGATATCTTTGGGGACAGTCCATATCACTGTAGAGGAGGTGTTAGATGTACATGTATTAGAAGGTAGGAAGGTGGATAAATCTTCTGGTTCTGACCAGATGTATCAAAGAACACAGCAGGAGGCTAAAGAAGAAACTATAGGGACCCTGGCTGATATGTTTGAATCATCGTTAGCCACAGGTGGGGTCCCAGAAAACTGGAGACTAGCGAATGGTATTCTCTTATTTTAGAAGGGAAGTAAAGAAATACCTGGGAACTATAGACCAGTAAGCCTAACATAATTTGCTGATGACAGTGAGGGAAGTTTTCAGAAATTGCAGCTGGACCTTGATTAGCTGACGAAGAGGGCCGAGAAATAGGAAAATGTATTTTGATATAGATAGGTGTGAGATTTGCATTTTGAAAAGTCAAATCAAGGCAGGAATTTCGTGGTAAATGGCAGAGCGTTAAATGGTGTCGTGGAACAGAGGGACCTTGGAGTACGTGTGCATGGTTCTCTGAAAGTAAAGTCAAAGGAAGGCAGGGAAGTGAAGAAGGCATTTGGCACACTGGCCTTCATCAGTCAGGGCATTGAGTATGGCATTTGAGAAGTTCTGTTGCACGTTTCAGGATGTTGGTGAGGCTACACTTGCATTGTTGTGTTCAGTTTTGGTCACATTGCTTTTGGAAGGATGTTATTAACCTGGAAAGATTGCAGACGAAATTTTCAAGGATGTTGACATAAGTCAACAGTCTGAGTTACAAGGAGAGATTGAAAAAGCAACGACATTTTTCTTTCGAGCATAGCAGACTGAGGGGGACTGATGGTGGGGACAGGTACAAGATGATGAGAGGCATGGATATGGTGAATGAACACAGTCTTATTTTTCCCCAGAGTTTTGGAATCGAGGACTAGAGTGCATCAGTTTAAGGTTAGAGGGCAAATAATAAAATAGATCAAGAGGGGCAAATATTTCACAGAGGGAGGTATGCATATGGAATGAACTGTCAGTGAAAGTGGTTGAGGCACTTACATTAACAATATTTAAAAGGCACTTGGACAAGTACATGGATCTGAAAGGATCAGAAACATATGGGGCGAGTGCAGGAAAATGGGGTTAGCATGGATGGATGCTGTAGGACTCTCTGACTCTACAAGTAGAATAACATTTGGGCCAAACTCTCATTTTTCCTTTTGTCATGAATTCTAATAATAGTTGGAGAAAGTTATTTCAAGTTTCAAGTTAACATCGCAGAGAGTTTGCTTTCCAGGTTTTTTTTCATCAAATGTGTGTGCGTGTGTTCCTCAGTATTTTTCAAATGGAAGTATTAATGTACATGTTTGCAATACCCACTCATCATTTTTCTTTCCATCATAGTTTGAGTAACATTGTTATAG
The DNA here is from genome assembly GCF_020745735.1 of Hemiscyllium ocellatum. Lineage (NCBI taxonomy): Eukaryota > Metazoa > Chordata > Chondrichthyes > Orectolobiformes > Hemiscylliidae > Hemiscyllium > Hemiscyllium ocellatum. The sequence continues at coordinate 96,496 of NW_026869060.1, forward strand.
TCATAAACGTGTTGTTTTAGCAGATGAAAGAAATCTGCCTGACTTGTTCCTAACACTAACCCTGACACACTCTGATATCTCTATCATTGGCCATTTCATTAACCTAGCAATAGTTGAATTTTTTGGGACTAGTGGAAGAGTGGGACTAGAAAAGGGAACAGTGATCTAAAAACACAGTGAACTATCAACTCAGTGAGCCTAATGTCAGAGTAGGGTAGGTCGTTGGAGTGGGTTTTGAGGGATATGATTTTCGTGCATTTAGAAAGACAAGGACTGGTTTGGGGTAGTCAACATGGCTAGGTGCGATTGAAATAAAGTATCATTAACGTGATTGAGTATTTTGAAGATGTCACAAAGAAGATTGACAAAGGTAGTCTAATGTACATTGTTTTCAATGGCTACAGCAAGGCATTTAATAAGGTTCCTCATTCTAACAGTTTACCAAGGTTAGGTCACACGAAATTCAGGGAACGTTAACCAATTAGATACAAAATTGTCTTGAAGGTAAAGGATTGTAATCCAGACTGAGGGAATGTGACCAGGGGTGTCCTGAAAGAATCACTGTTGAGCTCACTGCTTTTCATCATGGATGTAAATAAATTGGATGTGAATATCAGAGGCATGGTTAGGAAGTTTGCAGATAACATCAACAAAGTGGTGCAGCGGACAGTGAAGAAGATTATCTTCAAGTACAAAGGCACCATTGACTATCAAAGTGCCAAGGGCAGGCAGATGAGTTCAATTTATATATTTGCGAGGTTTTGCATTTTGGTAAATTAAAGCAGGGTCGTCCCCTGGGGAAAGTTACTGAGCAAAGAGACCTACAGGTGCAGGTTGACACTTTCTTGAAAGTGGAGTCAAACGTAGACAGGATGGTGAAGAACACGTTTGACATGCTTGCCTTAATCGGTCAAAACATTGCATATCGGAGTTGATGTGGTATGTTGACCCTGTACAGGACGCAGGTGAGTCTACGTTAAGAATACTGTGCACTATGTTGGCTCTGCTGATAGGAGGATGTTGGGCAACGCAGAAAAGGTTTACAAGGACTTTTCCATACTGTTGGGGGGGGAGGGGGGTTGAGATTCAGGGAGAGGATGAACAGGTTGAGGCTTTTCCTCTCGACTGGAGGAGGGTGAATGGTGACATAAAAGTTGCTTATAAAACCCTGAGCTGCATGGATAGTGTGAATGGCCAAGATCTTTTTATCTGGGTTAGAGGAGTCCAGTTATAGACGGTACAGGTTGAAGGTTTGGGGGAAAGATTTAGAGTGGATCTTAGGAGATACATTTTCATGCCAAAGGTGATGCGTGTACAGAAAGTGCTGTCAGAGAAAATGTTGAAAGCGGGTACAATTACACATTTGAAATATATCGGAATAGGTACATAAATAGGAATGGTTCAGAAGAAGTTTGGGCATTTGATGGCAAATGGAACTAGATCAGATTGGGATATCTGGCCGATGTGGGCAAGTTGGTATAAAGGATCTGTTTCCATGATGTATGACTCTCTGATTCTATAAGAGGGTGGAGGAAATTCTAAAAGAGCCTTTCAAGTGGGAATTCTCTTCCCCAGAAGTTTGACATTCCTCTTTGTTTACGTTTATTCAATGCTGTGTTAGTTAAATATTTGACAGAGCGGTGAGTCACATAGAATGGAATGCAGACCACTACCTGATCAACCATAGTTATTGCCTGGTGGACAAGGGACAAAGTGTCTAATGACCCACTACTGCTCCTCAGTCCCATGTTTCTGCATTCCTTTCAGACCCTTAAACCTGTTAGGCAAGAGCAGTTGAAGGCTACTTACTGCTATAACCTGGTGCACAGAAACAGAGGACACCGTTCAGCCCCTCACTTCTGTCCCACACGGTTTATAAGATTTGGATAATATAATTGGAAAATCCAGGTTGCTTATGAAAGAGGCACCTCATCTCTCTAGACAGAGCAAATATCAAATCTAAATTAGCCCATTCTGCTCTCAGAAATAATCTCTCATAGACTCTATGAATCTTTATTCGAGGCTATCACTGTTACGTTGGTTAATTGAGTCAATTTGCATGTTCAAACCACCCATAGTTATTGTTGTGCCCTTGGTGCAGGCCCTCACTCTTTTCAACCTCAGAAGTACTTTGGGTCAGAGTGGCTGAAAATTACTCTTCCCAAGAAATTTCTTCCCATGCTTTTTATTTGCACTGAGACGGATTTCAAACATGTTTTGATACAAAACACTTTGAAAAGTTCTGAGTTCCCACTTGCACAAACAAATGCTTATTTTCTTTGCACTAACCACATTTCACAGTAAATATTGAGGAATTAACAGAGCTAAAAGTTGTCACGAGATATCTTTAGCAAACAGAGTTGAGGAAAATCTCAAAGCCTTTGTTTTCATATATAAGGAGCAAAAGGGTAACTAGAGAAATGTTTGGCCAACACAAGGACAAAGGAAGAAAGTTATGCGTGAGACTCTTAACGAGTACTTTGCATCTACCTTCACCAAGGAGAGGGACATGATGGATGTTGAGGTTAGGAATAGATCTTTGAGTATTCTGGATCAAGTTGACATAAAGAGGGAGGAGGTTTTGGATATTCTAAAAGATATTAATGTAGAGAAGCCCCAGGTCTGGGTGGGATCTACCACATGTTACTAAGGGAATTGAGAGAGGAAATCAGTGGGGCTTTAACTTATATCTTTGCAGGATCCTTGAACATTGGTGAGGTCCTGGAGGACTGGAGAATTGCTAATGTTGTCTCCTTGTTTAAGAAGGGTAGTGGGGATAATCCAAGTAATTATAGACCGGCGAGCCTCACATCAATGGTAGGGAAGCTGCTGGAGAAGATACTGAGGGACTTGAGTAAGGTGTTTTATTCGGTTCCCCATAGTAGGCTGATGGAGTAGGTGAAGTCGCATGGGCCTCAGGGTGTTCCATCTAGATGGATAGAGAACTGGCTGGGCAACAGGAGACAGAGAGTAGTGATAGAAGGGGATTTCTCAAAATGGTGACCTATGACCAGTGGTGTGCAACAGCGATTCGTGCTGGGACCACTGTTGTTTGTGATATATATTAATGATTTGGAAGAAGGTATCATTTGCCTGATTAGCAAGTTTGCAGATGATAAAAAATGTGTTGCTGGAAAGGCGAAGCAGGTCAGGCAGCAAAGGAGCAGGAGAATCAACGTTCCGGGCATAAGCGTCGATTCTCCTGCTCCTTTGATGCTGCCTGCCCTGCTGCGCTTTTCCAGCAACACATTTTTAAGCTCTGATCCCCAGCATCTGCAGTCCTCACTTTCTCCTAGTTTGCAGATGATACCAAGATTGTTGGAGTAACAGATAATGAAGAGGACTGCCAGAGAATACAGCAGAATAAAGATAGTTTGGAGAATTGGGCACAGATATGGCAGATAGAGTTCAATCTGTGCAAATGCGAGGTGATGCAGTTTGGAGGATCCAATTCTAGAGCGAACTTTGCATTAAATGGAAACGTCCTGAGGAAAATTGACGTACAGAGGGATCTGGGTGTTCAGGTTCATTGTTTCCTGAATCTGGCAACGCAGGTCAGTAAAGTGGTCAATAAGGTATATGGCATGCTTTCCTAGATTGGATCAGGTGTTGAGTACAAGCGCAGGCAGGTCATCTTACGATTGCTTCGGACTTTGGTTTGGCCGCATTTGGAATACTGCATATAGTTCTGGTCACTTCATTACCAAAAGGATGTCGATGATTGAATAGAGTGAAGAGTAGGTTCACCAGGGTGTTGCCTGGGAAGGAGGGTGCTGGTTATGGAAAGAGGTTGGGTAGATTAGGATTATTTTAATTATAAGGGCAAAGGTTGAGCGGGGAACCTGACTGAGGTCTACAAACTCAAGAGGGAGATAGACAGGGTAAATACCAAGAAGCTTTACCATAAATTGTGAACTCATGACCCCTAGTAATTGAGTTCCAAAGTGAGAGGAAAAGGTTTAGTGTCTGAGGGATATATGTGGGAAGCTCGGAGGTGGTAGGGACAGGAATAATAGTGTCATCTAAGATGTATCTGCCAGATACATGAATGGGCGGGGAACAGAGGGATACAGGCCCTTAGAAAATAGGTGGCAGGTTTAGAAAATAGGGGGCAGGTTTAGAAAATAGAGGATCTGGATCAGTGCAGGCTTGGAGGGCTGAGAGAGTCACACAGAGTCATACAGATGTACAGCATGGAAACAGACCCTTCCGTCAACTCATCCATGCTGACCAGATATCCCAACCCAATCTATTCCCACCTGCCAGCACTCAGCCCATATCCCTCTAAACACTTTCTATTCATATACCCATCCAGAAGCCATCTAAATGTTGCAATTGTACCAACCTTCACCACTTCCTCTGGCAGTTCATTCCATACACTTACCACCCTGTGTGTGAAAATGTTGCCCCTTATGACACTTTTACATTTATTCATCCAAACCTAAACCCTTTAGTTCTGGACTCCCCCACACCAGGGAAAATAGCTTGCCTATTTCCTCATTCATGCCCCTCATTGTTTTATAGACCTATAAGGTCACCCCTCAGCCTCCAACGTTCCAGGGAAAATATCCCGAGCCTATTCAACCTCCACCTATAGCTCAAATCCTCCAAACTTGGCAACATTCTTGTAAATCTTTTCAGAAAACTTTCAAGTTTCACAACATCCTTCCGATAGGATGGAGACCAGAATTGCATATAATATTTCAAAACTGGCCTAACTAACCTCCTGTACAGCTACAACACGACCTTCCAACCACTGTACTCAATGCTCTGACCAATTAAGGAAACCATACCAAATGCCTTCTTCGCTGTCTTATCTATCTGTGACTCTACTTTCAAGGAACAATGAACCTGCAGTCCAAGTTCTCTTTGTTCAGCAACACTCCCTTGGACCTCACAATATTAAAAATATAACTCCTGCTAAGATTTGCTTTCCCAAAATGCAGCACATCGCATTTATCTAAATTAACTCCATCTATCACTCCTCAGCCCATTGGCCCATCTGATCAAAATCCCATCTTAATGTGAGGTAACGTTCTTCGCTGTCCACTACACCTCCAATTTGGGTGATACTTGTGATACTCCACTGGTCACATGCCAACAGTCTGAAAAACATCTCTGCAACACCACGTCTGCATTCTACCTTAAGTCAGTTCTGTATCAAAATGGCTAGTTCTCCCTGTATTCCACGAGATCTACCCTTGCAAACCTCGAATGCCTTACTGAAGACCTTATTGATCACGTCCACTGCTCTGCCCTCATCAATCCTTTTTGTTACTTCTGTAAAAAAAACTCAATCAGGTTTGTAAGACATGATTTCCCATGCAAAAAGCCATTTTGACTCTCCCTAATCAGTCTTTGCCTTCCCAAATAAATGTACAACCTGTCCCTCAGGATTCCCTCCAACAACTTGCCCACCACTGATGTCAGGCTCAATGGTTTATAGTTCCCTGGCTTGTCCTTACAACCTTTCTTAAACAGGGACACCGCGTTCGCCAACCTCCAGTCTTCTGACGCCTCACCTGTGATTATCAATAGTACAAGTATCTCAGTAAGAGGCCTAGCAATTACTTCCCTAGCTTCGCACAGAGTTATAGGGTAAACTCGATCGATTAGATCCTGGGGATTTATCCACTTTTATGCGTTTCAAGACATCAGCACTTCCTCCTCTGTAATAAGGACATTTTTCAAGATGTCACCATCTATTTCTCTGTATATCTACATCTCCCATGTATTTCTCCTGAGTAAACACTGATACAAAATACTTGTTTAGTATCTCCCCCATCTCCTGCGGCTCCACACAAAGGCACCTTGCTGATCTTTGAGGGCTCTATTCTCTCCCTATTTACCCTTTTATCCTCAAGGTTTTTGTAAAATCCTTTTGGATCCTTCTTAACTCAATTTGCCAAAATATCTCATGTTGCCTTTTTGCCTTCCTGATTTCCTTCTTTTGTATGCTCCTACTGCCTTTATACTCTTCTAAGGATTCACTCGATCTATCTGCCTGCACCTGATATATGCTTCCTTCTTTTCCTTAGCTAGACCGACAATTTCTTTAGTCATTCAGCACTCTCTATACCTACCAGTCTTTCCTTTCACCCTAACAAGAATATACTGTCTCTGGACTCTCGTTATTTCATTTCTGAACGCTTTCCATTTTCCAGCCATCCCTCTCCCCGCGAACATCTGCCGAAATCATCTTTTAAAAGTTCTTGCCTAATAACGTCAAAATGGGCCTTTCTCCAAGTTAGAACTTCAACTTTAAGTTCTTGTCTGTCCTTTTCCATTGTTATTTTAAAACTAATATAATTGTTGGCAAATAACTGAAGCTCACACATTTCAGTGAGATATTAAATCGATTGATTATATTAAAATGTGTAAGAATGATAAGTCGATTTGATTAGTCAATCATTTGCTCATTCTGAATATGCAATCAGTCAGACGTCAACCACATGGCAAATGATAGAGCAACAATGTATGTATTTGAATACTGAGATTCAATGTGTAATTGTGATCACCAAAATAGTCAGGCAACATATTCTTTTTCGATACAAAACAAAATGTGCATTATTTATTTTTGTATCATAAAATGCTGTTTGGTGTTTATAATTTAATTCCATCAATGTAGAATCAACTTAATTGTTTTCAGAGATGATGCAGTTATTGTGCAGTTGAATAATTGTAGCTCATACCTTATTGTTTCCCAATTCACAAACATGGCAAACTCCTGATTATTGTTCAGGTCAGTAAACCCATCACTTTACATCATGACCGACATTAAAAGTGGATTCCAAAAGGCCTAAATTCGGGTACAGTGCTACTGGACCTCACAGCTGCCTGCGGCACTGAGTGAGACACTGGCTTGCTCCTGAATCTGTCCAGAGAGTTTCCAACCTGAGTCAGGGAAGTCATTCAAACATTCCCTCACAGAGAATCGTTTGGAATCCACCTTGAGCAGCAGGAAACTAGCCAACAGGCTATCACTGCTCTCAGTGAAGGTACAAATGCTGTCTAAATTAGATACCAGCGACTGTCCAGGAACCTGGTCTTCCTAATTTATCCTCAGTCAGAGCCTGGCCCATGGAGCAGATGTATGGACATGGAATCTCAGAATCACATCGCACAAGTTGCTTATGGTGATGACATCTGGTTTGTCCCCCAGACTCCATACATTTGTCCCGTGGACCAGACACTGGGTGAAAACGTTCACAATTCACAGTCTATTGCAGAATTTTGTGTCTCAAAGTAAACACTCTGAAACTATATCCAATAAATGCACCTTCATATTAACCATTATCAAAATAAAATTATACATGTCTGTGGATGGTCAGATACTAATATATAGGCCATCCAACAGAATGTATCTGAAGAAACCAGGAGCAAACAGCAAGTCAAGAGTCTTTTTAATAACTGAACCTGGTGGATTTTGTCTGGTCTAGGTAACCAAGCATATTGTGCTGGCATTTAGGTAAATGTAACATCAAAACTGGAAGTCTTGGTCAAACGTCCCATCCCAGCTTCCTGACCTCACACACCACACTCCCTTGCACACCTCTCTCCCTCGTACACCTCACTCTCTCGCACACGTCACTCCCTCAAACAATTACCAATTAATGAGAATCCACAAACTGAGTGAAACTTGGAACACAGAACAGTACAACACAGTAAGAGCCCTTCAGCCCTCAATGTTTTGCCGGCCTTTTATCCTACTACTAGATCAGACTAACTTACATGATCTTCAATGTACTAATTCCCATGTGCTTATCCAAGAGTCTTCTTAACTATCCTTAATATATCTGACTGTACTACCATCACTGGCGGTGCACTCTGCCCACCCACCACTCTCTGAATAAAGAACCTACCTCTGACATCTCCTCTAAACCTTCCTTCACTCACCTTAAAGTTATGCCCTTTGTTGCTAGCCAATTCTGCCCTGGGAAAAGGCTCTGGCTATCCACGCTGTCTATTCTCTCAACATCTTGTACACCTCTAGTTTGTCACCTGTCATCCTTCTTCGCTCCAGTGAGAAAAGCCTTAGCTCTCTCAACCTTTCTTCTGAAGACATGTCCTCCATCCAGGCAGCATCCTGGTAGATCTGCTCTGCACATTCTCTGAGGCTTCCACATGTTTCCTATAATAAGGCAACCAGAACTGAACCCAATATTCCAAGTGTGGTTGAACCACAGCTTTATAGAGCTAAGCATTAACCTCGCCACTCTTAATCTCAACCTCCCTGTTCATGAAAGCCAAAACACCATACACCTTCTTAACAACCCTGCCAACTTCGGTGGTAACTTTGTGGGATCTATGGACATGGAGCCAAAGATCCCTCTGACACTCTACGCTGCCTAGAATTTGCCTTTAACTCTGTGTGGTATATGCAAATACAATCTTCCAAAATAAATCACTTCACAATTTTTAAGGTTCAACTGTTCAGCTCACTCTCTCGGCAGAGCAGGTAACGGCTGTCTGGTGGTGTTATTTTTTTAAGTGGCGGGTATAGTCCAGTTATTGTTTTTTAACGGCTAAAATTTAAAGTTTTTTTTAAGCGCCTAGCGGACACGGAAGCTGTTGTCGCGCTAGCTTACCTGGGAAGGCTTTTTTTTATATAAAAGCGCGCAGGCGAGGACCAACGACATAGGTAGGAAGAGGGATGAGGATGTTAGGCAGGCTTTCAGGGAGCTAGGTTGGAAGCTCAGAGCTAGAACAAACAGGGTTGTTGTCTCTGGTTTGTTACCCGTGCCACGTGATAGAGAATCGAGGAATAGGGAGAGAGAACAGTTAAATGCGTGGCTACAGGGATGGTGCAGGAGGGAGGGATTCTGGTTTCTGGACAACTGGGATTCTTTCTGGGGAAAGTGGGACCTCTATAAACAGGATGGTCTACACCTGAACCTGAGGGGCACCAGTATCCTTGGGGAGAGGTTTGCTAGTGCTCTTTGGGAGGGTTTAAACTAACTCTGCAGGGGCATGGGAACCTGGACTGTAGCTTTAGGGTACAGGACCTTGAGTGTAGGGAGGTTAGGAACAAGGCATCGATCTCGAAGGAGGGTGCCTGTAAACACAAAGGTGGCTTGAAGTGTGTATACTTCAATGCCAGAAGAATAAGAAATAAGGTAGGTGAATTTGTAGCGTGGTTTGGTACCTGGGACTTCGATGTTGTGGCCATTACAGAGACGTGGGTAGAACAGGGACAGGATTGGCTATTGCAGGTTCCAGGGTTTAAATGTTTTAGCAGGGTCAGAGATGGGGGTTAAAGAGGGGGAGGTGTGGCATTGCTTGTCAAGGATAGTATTACAGCGGTGGAAAGGACGATGGAGGAAGACTTGCCATCTGAGGTAGTTTGGGCTGAGGTTAGAAATAGGAAAGGCGAGGTCACCCTGTTAGGAATTTTCTACAGGCCTCCTAATAGTTCGAGAGAAGTAGAGGAAAGTATTGTGAGGATGATTCAGGAGAAGAGTGAAAGTAGCAGGGTGGTTGTTATGGGGGACTTTAACTTCCCAGATATTGACTGGGAAAGCTATAGATCGAGTTCGTTAGATGGTTCGGTGTTTGTCCAATGTGTGCGGAGGGTTTCCTGACACAATATGTAGACAGGCCAACAAGAGGTGAGGCTATACTGGATTTGGTTCTAGGTAATGAACCCGGCCAGGTGTTAGACTTGGAGGTTGGTGAGCACTTCGGGGACAGTGACCACACTAGACTTTTACTCTAGTGATGTAGAGGGATATGTGTGCACTGATTGGCAAGAGTTACAGCTGGGGGCAGGGAAATTATAATGCGGTGAGGCATGACTTAGGATGCGTGGATTGGAAAAGGTAGGCTTCAAGGGAAGAACACAAATGATATGTGGAGATTGTTCAAGGAACAGCTAATGGGGTTTCCTTGATAAGTATGTACCAGTCAGGCAGGGAGTAAAGGGTCTTGTGAGGGAGCCGTGGTTTAATAAGGAATTGGAATCCCTTGTGAAAGGGAAGAGGGCGGCCTATGTAAAGATGAGGCGTGAAGGTTCAATTGGGGCGATTGAGAGTCATAACGTAGTCAGGAAGGATCTAAAGAGAGAGCTAAGAGCAGCGAGAAGGGGACATGAAAAGTCCTTAGTTGGTCGGATTAGGGAAAACCCAAAGGCTTTCTATAGGTATGTCAGGAATAAAAGGATGACTAGGGTAGGTATCGGTCCAGTCAAGGATAGTAGTGGGAAGTTGTGCGTGGAGGCGGAGGAGATTGGAGAGACACTAAATCAATACTTTTCGTCAGTATTCACTTAGGAACAGGACACTGTTGCTGATGTGAATATTGAGTCACAAGTGATTAGAATGGATGGCCTTGAGGTATGTAGGGAAGAGGTCTGGGGAATACTGGAAAGGATGAAAATATATAAGTCCTCTGGGCCTGATGGCATTTATCCTAGGATCCTCTGGAAAGCTAGGGAGGAGATAGCAGAGCCATTGGCCTTGATTTTTATGTCGTCATTGTCTACGGGAATAGTGCCAGAAGACTGGAGGATAGCGAATGTGGTCCCCTTGTTCAAGAAGGGGAGTAGGGATAGCCGAAGTAACTATAGGCCAGTGAGTCTTACTTCTGTTGTGAGCAAAGTCTTAGAGAGAATTGTAAGGGATAGGATTTATGAACATCTGGATAGGAATAATGTGATCAAGGATAGTCAGCATGGTTTTGTGAAGGGCAGGTCGTGCCTCACAAACCTTATTGAGTTCTTTGAGAAGGTGACCAAGGAAGTGGACGAGGGTAAAGAAGTATATGTGGTGTATAAGGATTTTAGCAAGGTGTTCGATAAGGTACCCCATGGTAGGCTAATGCAAAAACTACGGAGGTATGGCATTGAGGGTGCATTAGAGGTTTGGATTAGGAATTGGCTGGCTGGAAGGAGACAGAGGGTAATAGTTGATGGTATAGGTTCATCTTGGAGTGCAGTTACTAGCGGTGTTCCACAACGATCTGTTTTGGGACCATTGCTGTTTGTCATTTTTATAAATGACCTAGGGGAGGGGCTTGAAAGCTGGGTGAGCAAGTTTGCGGATGACACGAAAGTCTGTGGAGTTGTGGACAGCGAAGAAGGATGTGGCAGGTTACAGCGGGATATAGATAAGTTGCAGAGCTGGGCAGCAAGGTGGCAAATGGATTTCAATGTAGCTAAGTGTGAAGTCATTCACTTTGGTATGAGTAACAAGAAGATGGATTATTGGGCTAATGGTAGGATACTTGGTAGTGTGGATGAGCAGAGGGATCTTGGTATCCATGTACACAGATCTCTGAAAGTTGCCACCCAGATAAATAGTGCTGTGAAGAAGGCATATGGTGTACTGGGCTTTATTGGTAGAGGAATTGAGTTCCGGAGTCCTGAGGTCATGCTGCAGTTGTATAAGACTCTGGTGCGGCCTCATCTGGAATATTGTGGGAGGACCATAGGCCCACAGGAGATTACCGAAAGTTGGAGAGCTGCAGGGCTGACGGGTTTATGGAGTTGGGAATTTTGGGAGGGATAGAGAAGTCTACATGGATAAGAATGTTTATAGGACAGGGCTGAACTACACAGGCTGGGAATGTTTTAGGGAGCTGAACAGATTACAGAGATAAAGAGGTTTGTATCATCTGGCAGAACAAACAGAGATACGGAGTGTCATCGTGACTGAAGATGTTTATAGATATAGGAAGGCGTAGGCTCTGGGGGTTATTTAGACATGGAGGCTGTGGAATCTGGATTCTTTTTTGAGAGATTGGGTAGCAAGTTTGGTTGGAGACAGTTTCAGAGATAAGGGAGCATAGCACAAACAGAAGGAAGTTCCTGTGTTAGGAAGGGGGGTTCGAGTGATGCTTACACAGATAGGAGGGTAAGAGCGGGAGAAGGTTATGGAGATGGGTAACTGGATGGATTTACAGGAGGAGCTTACATTGACACAGTGGGTGATAATGACGGGAGGATGTTACATAGCTAATGAGTCTTGTGTGAACAGGACCGGGAAGGGCACAGGCATTGGAGTGGGATCTACACATCGGGAGTGTTGCAGGGACCTGAGAGGATAACACAGATAGGGATGGTGGTAGGGTCTCCACAGACTGATGGCATTTTAGGGACTGGAAGAGGTTATGTAGACAGGGAGGACTGTAAGAGCTGCAGGAGCTTATGGAGAGTTGAAGAGTTGGAGCAGTTCACAGAGGGAGGGTTCTCTGACAGGAGTAGGTCAGAGATAGTGAGGGTTGTGTGGTCTGAGAAAGTTAAAGAGAGGGGAGTTTTCGGGTCTGGAAGAGAGTACACTGACAGGGACAGTTGAAGAGACTGAAGCAAAAATGCCTGGAGAAGGTTACACAGATAGGGAGGTGAGTAGGAACTGAAGGTGAATACACAAACATGGAGGGTTATATTATTAGACGGAGTTTAGAGGGATAGGGACTAGTGTAGGGATTTACACAGATAGGGCAGGTTGTGTTTTTGGAGAAGGTTACACTGATACAGACAGTGTTAGGGAGTGATTAATGGACTACTTAAGAGCTGAGAGAGAATGAATTCTGGGGAGTGGAGGAGATTACAGACACAGAGATGGCTGTCGGGTTGAACAGAGCTTCTACAGATCCTCAGTGCTGTCAGGCTGGAGGGAGGTTACAATAATAAGGGTTTCCTCCACTTAATTACTTTTTTGATATAGAGAAATTCTCAGAACGGGATTGTCAAAAGGAAATATAGACAGTCCAGATGAGTTTACAGTGATATAAATATCTTTGGGGGTTTCAGGATGGAACAGTGATTGGGAGTGATGTAACGAATGGCAACTGTTATAGGGATTGTTCTAAAAGCAGGAAGAGGTGACAGTCATATCGACCGTGGTAAGGACTGGAGAAGCTTACATCGCCAAGGATTGTTTTAGAGACTATTGGAGATTACACATATAAGGAGAGTATTGGGGATGAGGCAAGGTTCAAGAGACAGGGATGGTTGACAGGACTGGGCAATAACCTGAATAGAATCTCCACAATGTGGAAACAGGCTATTCGGCCCAACAAGTTCACACCAACCCTCTAAAGAGCATCCGAAGCAGACCTATCCCTCTCCCTGTCCAATAAACCCTGCATTTCTCATGGTGAACTCTCACATGCCTGAATACTACAGTCAATTTGTTTTTAGATTAGATTGCTTACTGTGTGGAAACAGGCCCTTCGGCCCAACAAGTCCACACCGACCCGCCAAAGCGCAACCCACCCATACCCCTACATTTACTCCTTTACCTAACACTACGGGCAATTTAGCATGGTCAATTCACCTGACCTGCGTATCTTTGTGAGCGTGGGAAGAAACCGGAGCACCCGAAGGAAACCCACGCAGACACGGGGAGAATGTGCAAACTCCACACAGTCAGTCGCCTGAGGCGGGAATTGAACCCGGGTCTCTGGCGCTTGTGAGGCAGCAGTGCTAACCACTGTGCCACCGTGCCGCCGAATTTATAATGGCCAATCCACGTATCGTGCAAATGTTGGGCTATGGCAGGAAACTAGAGCACCCGAAAGAAACCCACACAGTCAGGGGGAGAACATGCAAAGTCCACACAGACAGTCAGCCAAGGCTGGAATTGAAGCCAGGTTCCGGGCACAGTGAGGCTGATTATACAGAGTACTGCAGAGATTGGACTAGGTCACAAAGTTCATAGGGATTATTGGAACAGGAGGAGAATATAGTCAGGAAAATTGAGAAGGTTACATAGATGGTGTCCATGAGAGGGACTGGAGGAGGTTAAGGCAATAGGGAAGGTTGTGGATTCTCTCGACAATTAGAGGTAGGGACGGTTGGGGAGACTGGATGAAGTTAGTCATACTCAGAGTTGTACACATTGGGTGAGGTTACTGAGTTAGCAAGGATTCTATGGACTGGCTGAGGTTATGGACAGATGCAGTTGTGGGAAAGAGAGTTGTTACAACAATTGAGAGGATATTTCAGGTACATGGATGGTTTTAGTGGCTGCAGGATGTTCAAGAGCTAGGAAGGCTAGTACTGACTGGAGGTGGTCAGAGGTAAGGAACATTGTACTAATTGGAGTTAGTCACAGAGACAGAGAAGATTGAAGAGAGAGAGAGCATGGTTACAGATCTCGGGAGCGTTCAGGTGGATTCAGAACGTTACACAAAGGAAGAGCTGTAGGAACTGGAGGACTCTGCACAGACAGTGAGGGGAAATGGATGGTTGAAGGTTAGAGGTAATGAGGTGGAACTGGAGAAGGTTACAGTGACATATGTGCTGGAGAAGCTGGAGGAAGGTACATGGATGGGGAGGTCAGTAAGAGCTGGATATAACAGATAGAGTGAGCTGTAGGTGCTACACAGGATGACAGACATAAGAACTTTTATAGTGTTTTGGTAATACTAGTCACAACAGTAGGTTTCAAAGTAATTTGGAAAAATATAACGATAGGGCAGAAGTGAAAACGCCAAATTTGTGGATGCCCCCTAATTGTAAGAATATCACTGTCCCTGGGCATTATTATTATCACGATTCAGGATCTGCCAAACACAGACCGAGAGGAACTATTTGCAGTTGGGTTCATATTCAAAAAGAGGAAGCGTGTCAAAGTGATACAGGGAGAATTCAAGGCCAGTGTGTTCTGCGAAGAGTGAATGACAGAGGCAGTAACTCCCGTGAATACTGGTCAAGCGGTATCCTGAGCTTGATAAAGGAAGTACAATGCGATGAAAACAGGCAAAGACCGACCAACATATAGAGAGTACAAGGGGATCCTTAAAATAACGGGCAAATAATGGGCATGAAATATCCTTTTCAGTTACTGTTAAGGAGAGGCCACAATGTGTTTAATGAGTATAGTTAGAGGAAGAGGACTCCCAGATAAACAATGAGGCTTGTTAGAAATCAAAGGGACAATCTGTGCATGGAGCCAGGGGAAGGAGGTAAGGTCTTCAAAGAATATTTCCCATCTGTATTCACACAGGAGCAAGGCATTGTATTGGGAGATTTCAGTAGGGATGGTGAGGTTGTAGAATGTAATAAGATGAATAAGGAGGAGGTATTAAATGTTTTCACGGGCATAAAGGTGGAGAAATCCCCAGTGCCCTATGAAATGTATCCCAGGCGTCTATGGGAGGTAAGAGAGGAGATTGCTGGGGTCCTGGTGGATATATTTAATACTTTGCTGGCCACAGGTGAAGTGCCAAATTACTGGAGGATAGCTAATATGGTTTCTTTGTTCAGGCAGGGCAGCAGAGATAGGCCAGAAAATTACAGAGCAGATAGTCTGACAGCAGGGGGAGGGAAATTATTGGGAACAACTCTGAGGATGCATCAACACTTCCAAAGGCATGGATCACCGTGGCAGCATCATCACGGATTTGGGAGAGGGAGATACAGTCTGAGGAATTCAGTTCAGTTTTTTTGAAATGGTGTCTAAAAATATTGATGAGGGCAGTGCAGATGATGTGGGTTACATTGACTTGAATAATGCCTTTGACAAAGTCCCTTATGGAAGGCTGGTTCAAATGTAAAGACCAACTGGGATCCAAGGAAAGTTCGCAAATAAGATACAAAATTAGCAGATATACTTCTTCGTGTTTGAAATGCTTTCACCATTGGATGTCCCACAGGGATCTGTGCAGGAACCAGTGCTGGTTATTATGAACAGTAATAACTTGGATGTGAAAGCAGAAAGAATTATTAGTAGGTTTGCAGATGACATAAATGGTGAGGGCGATGGTCCCAGGCAGGAGTCTGATATCAATCATATGATAAACTGAGCAGAGTAATGGCAGATGGAGTTTACTTCTGATCACTGTGAGGTAATGCACTGTGGGAGGTCTCATAAGTGAAGGATATACATCATGAATGGTAGGCCCTCCTGGAGTACTGAGGAACACACGGACCTTGGTGGGCAAGTCCCTGGAAGTCTGAAGTTGTCAGCACAGGTTGACAGGGTGGGGGAGGCACCTGAACAGGGAGCAGGAGGGGGAGCCACATCCTGATGGGGCGAATTGTTAGAGCTGCTTGAGAGGATATAAACCAGTCTGGTAGGGTGTTGCATCTTAAACAGTCGTAAGGCCAGAAAGAAGATTGAGGCTGGTGCACAAGTTCAAGAGAGCAATTTCAGCAGACAAGGCAGGCAACAACATAGCAGGGAATGGGGGGAAACTTATGATTAACCTGCATTTATTTCAATGCAAGGGGCCCGACAGTTAAGGAAGATGAACTCAGGGCATGGATTGGAACATGGGACTGGGATATTACAGTTATTACAGAAATAAAGCTAGGGAGGGGTAGGCCTGGCAGCAGATTGTTTCAAGGTGGAGATGCTACAGGAAGCATTGAAGGGGAGGTAAGAGAGGATGTGTGGTGGTGGGTTTTGATTGCATGAATCATCACAGCAGTACTTAGAGAGGATATTCCTGTGGGACCGCGCACGGAAGTTATGTTAGTGGAACTGAGAAATAAGAATGGGTCATCACTTTGATACGATTGTCCGACTGACCCCGAATAATCTGTGACAGACTGAGAAACAAATATATCAGGAGATCTCAAATATCAATCAGAATAATAGGGCTGTTATGGTTGGGGTTTTTAAACTTTACAAACCTAGACTGGGATTGCCAGTGTTCAGCATTTTTAAGGGAGGTATTTGGTAATTGTGTTCCAGAAACTCCCAATCAATATGTAAATGGCCTGAAAAGAGAAAGGGGCAAAACCGACCGCCCCTTGGGAAACAAGGTCGGGAAAGGGACTGAGATGTGAGTGGGAATGCATTTTGCCAAAAGGACCACAATTCTATTAGCTTAAGAATAAAGATGGAAAAGGACAGGTCTGGTCCACAAGTTCAAGTTATGAAATGGGACCAGACCAATCTTGACAGTATTAGACAGAAACTTTCAAAAGGTGGTGGGGGAGTCTATTTGCAGGAAAAGGGAAGTCTGGCAACTGAGAATATTTTAAAAGTGAGATAAACTGAGCGATCACCACCAGCATGTTCCTGTTCGTGTGCAGCTCAATGCTGACAGCACTCGGAAACACTGGTTGTCTATTGGACAAGGAAAAGGGGCACATGTCAGGTATCGCCAGCTGGATCAAGGGAATCCCCGAGGATCACAGGGGCTGTAGGAATACACTTTGGGTGGAAATCAGGATTGCAGAAAGGGTACGTGAAATAGACTCGGCAGGGAAGGATAGGGAGAATGCAAAAGTGATTGTATAAATATATTGAGTTAAAGAGTAACTCGAGACAAAATAGTGTTCCTTAAGGATCAATGTGACCATTGATGTGTGAAATTGCAGGATATGTCTAAGACCTTAAAACACATTTTTTACTCCAGAACTTACTATGGCCAAACACTGGGGAACTCAGGGAACAAGAGTAATACTTTAGACCATATTTGGAGTTCGCTGCAATTCCAGTTTCCCCGCTATAGGAAGGAGGTTGTGAAGCTTGGCAAGTGTTCGGAAAATATTTACATGATGTTGCCGGGTTGTTGCTGAATAAGCTCAAGTTATTTTCACTGGAGCATCAGAGACTGAGGGGTGACCTGACAGAGGTTTATATATAAACACGAGGGGTATGGATTGGGTTAACATTCAACGTCTTTTCCCAGAGGTTGGAGATCCAAAACTAAATGGCATAGGTTTAAGGTTAAAGGGGAAAGGTTTAAAAGAGACTGAAAGGTCAGCGTTTTTATGCACACGGTGATGTGTGTATGGAATGAGCTGAGAGAGAAAGTACCAGATACCGATACTATGGCAACATTTAAGGGATGGATGGGTATGTGAATAATAAGGGTTTAGAGGTACATGGGCCAAATGCTGGTAAATGGGATGGACTTATTTAGTTCTTCTGGTCAGCATGGATGAGTTGGACCGAAGGGTCTGTTTCCCTTGTACATCTCTATGGTTTGAAAAGAGGGCATGTTATAGAAGAGGTGGTGCTGGACGTTTTAAAACACAAAGGTATGGAAAGCCCAGGACCTGATTAAGTGTATCACAGGACACTGTGGGATGTTAGGGAAGGAACTGTGGAGCTCCTAGCAAAGGTATTTGTACCATTGACAGCCATGTGTGATGGGCTGGAAGGCTGGAGGGTGACATAGTGGACAGTGAAGGAGGTTTGCTAAGATTACAAAGGGATCTTGATGATATGGGTGAATGAGCTGAAAAATTGTAGATGGACTTCAATCTGAATAAATGTGATGTAATGCACTTGGTAAAACATATAAGGATAGAGCTTATACAATTAATGTTCAGGCCTCAGCTCATGTTTTAGAGCAGAGGGACCTCCGGGTTCATATACATAATTCTTGAAGTTTGCTTCACAGGATGGATAAGACAGTGCTTGGCATGCCTGACTGTTGCTCAGTCCATTGAGTGGAGGATTTCGGACGTCATGTTGAGATTGCACAGACATTGGTGAGGCCTGTTCTGCAATACTCTGTCCAGTTCTGGTCGCCCAGTTACAGGGAGGATATTATTAAGCTGCAGGGATTCAGAAGAGATTTACCAGGACGTTGCTGTATATGGAAGGCTTGAGTTCTGCAAAATGGCTTGATAGGCTGAGTCTTTTTTCACTGGAGCCTGGAGGTTGAGACGTGATGTTATAAAAGTTAATTTTAAAAAATAAGGTATATAGATCAATATAATGGTAGTTGTCTTTTCCACAGGATGGGGGACTCCCAAGAGGAGGGACCACGTCTTAAAGTTTAGAAGAGAGCAATGTTCAAAAAAAGACATGGGGGCAAATTGTTCCACAGACGGTGTTTTGATTGTGGAATGAACTTGCTGAGGAAGGGGTGGATGTGGGTACAATGACAACGTTTAAAAGACAGAGATACTAAATGAGTATTTTGCATCAGGTTTTACTGTGGAAAAGGATATGGAAGATATAGAATGTCGGGAAATAGATAGTGACACTTTGCAAAATGTCCATATTACAGAGGAGCAAGTGATGATGTCTTGAAATGCATGAAAGGTGGGTAAATCCCCAGGACCTGATCAGGTGTACCCTCGAACACTGTGGGAAGCGAGGGAAGTGATTACTGGGCCTCTTGCTGAGATATTTGTATCATAGATTGTCACAGGAGAGGTTCTGGAAGACTGGAGGTTGGCTAATGCGGTGCCATTGTTTAAGAAGAGTGGTAAGGACAAGCCGGGAATTATAGACCAGTGAGCCTGACCTTGATGGTGGGCAAGTTGTTGGAGGGAATCCTGAGGGACAGGATGTATGTGTATTTGAAAAGGCAAGGACTGATTCGGGATAGCCAACATGGCTTTGTGTGTGGGAGATCATGCCTTACAAACTTGACCGAGTTTTTTGAAGAAAAAACAATGAGGATTGATGAGGGCTGAGCGGTAGATGTAATCTATATGGACTTCAGTAAGGCGTTCGACAAGGTTCCCCATGGGAGACTGACTAGCAAGATTCGATCTCATGGAATACAAGGAGAACTAGCTATTTAGATACAGAACTGGCTCAAAGGTAGAAGACAGATGGTCGTGGTGAGGGTTGCTTATCAGACTGGAGGACAGTGACCGGTGGAGTGTCACAAGGATTGGGCCTAAGAATGGTGAATAGCCAAGGGTAAGGGAGTCCAAACCTCGAGGGTACAAACTGGAGGTGAGAGAGCAAAGATTTAAAAAGGGAGCTGAGGGGCAACACTTTCCACAGAGGATGCTGTACAGATAGAACGGACTGCCAGGGGTTCATGGGAGAAACAAGAACAATGACAACATGGAAAACACATTTGGGCAGGAACATGAAGAGGAGAAGGTTTGAAGAGCTAAGGGCCAAACGCAGGCAAATGAGACTCATTCAGTTTAGGAAACATGAGCAGCATTGACGAGTTGGACCACAGGTTCTGTTTCCATGCTGTATCACTCTGTATCCAGTTAAAGAGGATTATAGTACGGAAGTAAAGCATGTTGTGGACACTGAAACAACTTACAGTGAAAGGGATGGTAGTCTAGAATGCAGTACGTTTCTATTATGTGGAGGGACTATTGGGAATGGAGCAGGTTACAGGGACAGGAACTGTTATAGGAGTTAAAAATGACTGAAGACACTGGTACACAAGCCATGCCACAGGTACAGTGTTGCAGAGTAGTGAGTCTTAGTGCAGTGTTGGAGAGAGAACACAGAACAGAAAGATGTCAGGCAGCATTCACAACTCTCGTCGGAGGCTTGCTTTAACCTCCGTGGTCCTGATGCTCACTAAGACAGCGCAGGCCTGGATTGATGACTCTGAACTCCCGATGCTGTCTCAATGCAACGTAAGTTAATGTAGACGTGCTGATTGAGCCAGGGGTGTTTCTGTACTGTACTGTACTTCCCCTCCAGCACTGTATCTATATCATGTCTTGTTAGATGATGTTGGGAGACCTCTCATTGCTCTTTGCTCTGTGCACTGTGAGTGATCTTACCTCACTGCAGGATTTATTGAAGGCTATAGATCTCCCTGCCCTTTGAATCTCTGGCTGACCAACCATCTTCAATGTGGTGATGGACGAGACACACAGCAGTTGGGAAGTCTATGGAGTCAGCACCTTCCTGAGTACATACAGGAGACAGAGAAATAGACAGAATGGAAAATTAGACTGATTCAGTGAGGGTTACACATGGAGAATGGAAATGAGCCCCACAGAGATCTGGAAAATCCCACTCCATTCCTGGCCTGTGTTGTTGCGAGTCTCTGGAGTGGAGAATACTGTTGGCACGGGATCTGGAGTAGCTGCAAGAGTGAGAGACACTGACAGAGGCAGCAATTAGACCCACACAGGGAGGGATATCATATGGAGGGAGACTGAGTGATATCAGCAGAGAGCTGGAAGACCTCATGATCACACAGTCATGTTGGAAGAATGGGTTTAGCTTCATGATGCCCTGGTATCAGTGCTCAGGGATGAGCAACCACTGAGCAGGCGAAGTGATGGCCTAGTGGTATTACTGCGAGAGAATTTATCCAAAACTTCAGCTAATGTTCAGGGGAAGTGGATTTTAATCCCACCATCAATAATTTTAAAAATAGTAATTAACAGTCCATAAATAAATATGAAACCATTGCTGATGTACAAAAAACCCAAACCCTTGTCCTTTAGAGAAGGACATCTGCCCATCCTGACGTGGTCTGCAAAACGTACCCGCAGCAAAGTGTTTGCCTCCCGAGTACTTTCTGAAATGGCCGAGCAAGTTACTCAGCTCGAAGACAGCTGGGGCTGGGCAAGGAAGGCTGGTCAGCCAGAGACACCCACATCCCATACCGGATTTAATAAATAATCCATTAGGATGGTCCCACAGAAACTGTGCTGGGACCTGTGTCCAGGCCAATCATGTCAGTAGGTTTATGGACAGGGCTTTCAACTGACAGAGAGGATGCAGGTGAAAGGAGCTTTCCAAATCCAAAGGGAAAAGGTGAAGTATGGGAGCAGTATGGGAATGTGACTGAAGACAAGCAGAAAGGAACAGGATGGGACAGCGATTAACTAAAACTGTACATCAGGGAATCGGTTTGTGACAGGAAATTATGGGAAAGAGTAAATTATGTTTTTTGAATGTCTCTCCAATAAGGTAGATTGATTTGTGACACTGAGATAAAAGAGATTAAGACACCAGAGAGACGTGGTTACAGGGTGAACAAAAGGTGGACAGAAATAGTCAATGGATCACATCCTTGCAGAAATTCAGGCAAAATGGGTAACGCTAACAATAATGGGTAAGAAAGACATTACAGAGAAAGCATTTGTCCTCAGATCATGAAGTAGAGTCAGTCTGAATGTAAATTCTGGCTACTACTTGCCAAGGACACAAGCAGCAGAATAGTTTTAGCCACCGAACAATATTCCATTGTTCATCACTGCATTAAACAGGAACTCATTGGATTTTTTTTAACAGACACATTGTGATAATTTTGGGAAATTTCAATATTCACATAATCTGGGACAGTCACACTGACAACAGTGATATTGGAAGAGGAGTTCAAAGAATTTTTTTCAGTGTTTCTTTGAATAACAAATTGTGCAACTGGCTCGGGACATAACTATCTCAGAGCGACCATTGTGTGATGAAACTTAGTGAATGAGTAATGTCACCTGGAGAGATCCTCAGGGAAATTGTGATAAAGTGCAGTTTAAATAAATATAAAGTTTAAAGTGAATCACAGAAAGGACAAGCTACAACTAGAAACAAAAACAGCCAATTACTTGGGTTTGAGAGGAGAACTGACCAAGGTAAAGAGGTGAAACAGACTGAAATATGGGCCTGTAAATGAACAGTGGAAAATATTTGAAGGAACAGTGTACATCAGTCAACAAAATAAGATTCCATTGAAACAGACAAAACCTCAGCAAGAAATTCCCACCGGCCCCTCACTCAGGACAAAATAGATCATATTAGATTATGAGGCTTAGAAGATCACCAAAAATTACTTAAAATCATGAAGTGAGATTGTGTTTTAGAGTAAGTTTTAAAGGGATTGCAAAGGGTCTGCTAGCAGGAGGAGGGCAGTTGGCAGAGGAATCCCTGTGAGGGTATAATGTCACAATAGGAACAGGGAGAGGTGAAGGTGCTGGAGGTGGTGAGAGTGTTACAGAGAGTGGTCAGGGCCTGAACGGTTTTACAAAGCCAATACGGATTGCTACAGCTGGAGGGGTTTGCAGAGATAGGGAGGGACATATGTATTTTTATTTATTCATTCATGGGATGAGGGTGTCACTGCTAATTACCCAGAGAACAGCTCAGAGTCAGCCATATTGCAGGGGGTCTGGGGTCACATGTTAGCCAGACCAGGTTAAAATGTCAGATGTTCTACACAAAAGGTCAGTGAACCAGATGTGTTATTCCCACTGATCAACAATGCTTTTATAGTGGCCTGACCAATGTCTTGTACAGATACAACATGACGTCCCAACCCTTAGTCTTAATGCTCTGCCCAATGAAGGAAACCATCCCAAACACCTGCTTCACCAGCCTGTCTCCCTGTGACACCACATTCAAAGAAGTGTCTACCTGGGTCACTGGATCTCTGACTGACAACATACCCAGGGCTCGAACATTAACTGTACAGGTCCCACCATGGTTTGTTTCACCACAATGGAACACTTCACATTTATCTAATTAAACTCCATCTGCTATTCTTCAGCCCACTATCCCAGCAGTTCTGTTCATCCTGTTGGATCTTCACTGTCCACTTTACCTCCAATGCCAGTGTCACCCAAAAAACTTACTTAACAGGAAAACAATATTCCCATCCAAACCATTTACCCAAATGACAAACAACAGGGGACCCACTCCACCGCTGGTCACATGCCTCCAGTCAGAAAAACAACATGTCTCCCATCACCCTCTGTCTCCAACCATCAAGCCCAATTTTCTGTCCAGTTGACTAGCTCCTCCTGAACGCCATATCCTTTTACACTGATCTAAGATTAGTACCCAGTTTAAGATACGACACATAGAACAAAGAACAGTACGGAACAAGACGCTTCGGCCATGATGATATGCCAATCCTTTGTCCGACTATAAGATTAAAAAAATAGTGGCAGATAAAGTTTAATTCAGATAAATGCGAGGTGCTGCATTTTGGGAAAGCAAATCTTAGCAGGACTGAAGCACTTAATGGTAAGGTCCTAGGGAGTATTGCTGACAAAGAGACCTCTGAGTGCAGGTTCATAGCTTCTTGAAAGTGGAGTTGCAGGTCGATAGGATAGTGAAGAAGGCGTTTTGTATGCTTTCCTTTATTGGACAGCGTATTGAGTACAGGAGTTGGGAGGTCATGTTGCGGCTGTACAGCACATTGATTAGGCCACTGTTGAATATTGCGTGCAATTTTGGTCTCCTTACTATAAGAATGATGTTGGAAAACTTGAAAGGGTTCAGAAAAAATGACCAGGATGTTGCCAGGGTTAGAGCTACAGGGAGAGGCTGAACATGCTGGGGCTGAGGGGTGACCTTATAGAGGTTTACAAAATTATGAGGGGCATGGATAGGGTAAATAGACAAAATCTTTTCCCTGAGGTGGGGGAGTCCAGAACTAGAGGGCATAGGTTTAGAATGAGAGGGGAAAGATATGAAAGAGACCTAAGGGGCAACTTGTTCACGTAGAGGGTGGTACGGGTATGGAATGAGCTGCCAGAGGATGTGGTGGAGGCTGGAACAACTGCAACATTTAAGAGGCATTTGGATGGGTATATGAATAGGAAGGGTTTGGAGGGATATGGGCCGGGTGCTGGCAGGTGAGACTAGATTGGGTTGGGATATTGATCGGCATAGACGGATTGGACCGAAGGCTCTGTTTCCATGTTGTAAATCTCTATGACTCTAACTTCCATACCACTCATTTTATTATCATCCATGTGCCTATTCAGAAGTATATTAAATATCCCTAATGCATCTAATTTTACTGCCACCGCTGGCAGTGCATTCCACTCAGCCACCACCCTGTATGTAACGAACCTACCTCTGAAATCTCCCCTTAACCATCTGCTAATCACCCAAAAATTATACCCCCTTGTAATAGCTATTTATGTCAGGGTAAAAAAAAATCTCTCTATTCACTCTATGACTGTTATCACCTTGTTAACCTCTGCCAAGTCACCCCTCTTCACTCCAATGAGAAAAGCCTTAGCTCCCTCAACCTGTCTTCATAAGACATGCTCTCCAGTACAGACAGCATCCTGGTAAATCTCCTCTTTACTCTCTCTAAAGTTTCCACATCCTTCCTGTAATGAGGAGACCAGAATTGAACACAATATTCCAAGTGGGGTCTAACCAGGGCTCTATAGAGCTGCAGCATAACCTCACCGATTTAAAACTCAATCCCCAAACTAATGAAATCCCACACAACCTATTCCTAAGCCTATCAGCTTGGGTGACAACTTTGAGGGATCTAGGGACTTGGAACCCAAAATCCCTCTGTTCCTCCACTCTGCCAAAGGTCCTGCCTTTAACCCTGCATTCTGCATTCAAATTCAATCTTTCAAAATGAATGACTTCACACTTTTCCAGATTGACCTCCATCTGCCACTTCTCAGTCCAGCTCTGCATCCTGTCAATGTCTCGTTGCAACCTACAACCTACAACAGCCCTCCACACTATCAGCCGCTCCATCAACCTTTGTGTCATTGGCAAACTTACTAACCGACCCTTCCACTCACACATCCAACTTATTGACAAAATCACAAAAAGCAGAGGTCCTGTAACCACTCCCTGCAGAAAACCACTTGTCACTGAGCTCCAGGATGAATTATTTCCATCTATCATCACCCTCTGTCTTGTGTGGCCAGTAATCCTGTATCCCATGCCTCCGAACTTTCTGAATGAGCCATAAAGGTGTTTTGTCATATTCTCAAAAGATTCAATAAGATTTGTTAGGCATGACCTGCCCCTTACAAAGCCATTCTGACTATCTCTAATCAAACTAACGTTTCCCAAGGAAAAATAAATCCTGTCTCCCATCGTCCTCTCCAATAATCTGCACACCACAGACATAAGACTGACAAGTGTGCAAATCCCAGGATTGTCCCTATTCCTTTTCCTGAACAAGGGAATACTATTTTCCTGCCTCCAATCATCTGGTCCGACTCCAGTGGACAGTGAGGGTGCAAAGGTCATCACCAGGTGCACAGCAATCCATTCCCTCGCTTCGTGCAGTAACTTTGGACACATCCAATCTGGTTCAGCGACTTATCGATCCTTATCTTTTACAGAATTCTCAGCACATCCTCCTTAACATCCACCTGTTCACGTACATCAGCCTGTTTCACGCTGTCCTCACAAACGACAAGACCCTCCTCAGCAGTGAATACCTCTGCCCGTACCTCCTGTGACTCCAGGCACAAGTTCCTTCCACTATCCCAGAGTGGCCTTATCCTCGCTCTGACCATCCTCTTGTTCCTCACATAAGTGGAGAATGCCTCACAGTTTTCCTTAATCCTTCCCACAAAGCTTTTTCATGCCGCCTTCTAGTTACCCTACGTCCATTCCTCGGTTCCTTCCTGGTACCTTCAGGGAATCTCTACAGTATGGAAACAGGCCATTTGGACCCTCCAAACAGTATCCAACCCAGCCCCAATCCCCCACCCTATTACTCTCCATTTGCCCTGACTAATGCACCAAACTACCCATCCCTGAACACTTTGGGTAATTTAGCATGGCTGGGTCTCTTAATTTACACATCTTTGGCTGCGGGGGAGGGGGTGGGAACTGGAGCACCTGGAGGAAACCCACACAGACACGGGGAGAGTGTGCAAACTCCCCACAGACAGTCGCCTGAGGCTGTAATCGAAATGGAGCCTGTGGTGCTATGAGATAGCAGTGCTAACCACTGAGACACCGTGCCATCCAATGCAACTCTCTGTAGCCCTGTCTGATCCTTGCTTCCTCAACCTTAAGTAAGCTTCCTTCTTCCTCTTGACTAGATGCTAAAGTTCATGTGGACAACGTTGACGGCTCTGCCTTCATCTATCTCTTGACCACCTCCTCGAAGAGTCAATCCGGTTTGTGAAACATGGTTTTTCCACTCACAAAGCCATGCTGACCATCTCGAATCAGCCCTTGCCTTTGTAAATGTAAGGAGCGCCTTTCTCTCAGAATCTCCTCCAACAACTTCCCCATCACTGGGCTCACAGGGCTGTAATTTCCTGGCTTTTCCCTGCAGCCCTTAAGTGATGCAACAGCATTAGCCGCCCTCCAGTCTTCCGACACCTCACTGTGTCTGTTGATAATATAAATATCTCTGTTAAGGACACTGCAATCTCTTCCCTAGCTTCCCACAATATTCTAGTATCGACCCAATGAGCTACTGAGGATTGATCTACCTTTATTTGTTTTAAGATTCCAGCACTTTCTCTTTTCTGTTGAGGATTCTTTCCAAGACATCACTATTTATTTTCCAAAGTTCCCGAGCTTCCATGTCTTTCTCCACAGTAAATACTGACAAGATTATTTTGTCTAATATCTCACCCATCTCCTCTGGTTCCACACATAGGCGACCGTATTGATCTTTAAGGGGCCCTATTCTCTACCAAGTTACGCTTTAGCCCTTATTGAAAATTGCACAAAGGCTTCTGATAATTCAAATACATGATATCCCCTTTCCCACTACACCCTCCTACACCCTTACAATTCTGCCATTTATATTCACACCAACAAATTAAATCCAACAGGCTCAAAAACAAATTCTCCTTTATCACACATGTATCTAAGTGGCCAGTTATTGTATATTGACAAATCCTTTCCAACAATGTCAGTATGGTCCCGACGCACTGTCAGGCTAACACTGTTTGGTTTCAGACTGACAGCAGAAAGGGTTGAGGGAGATCTTGTTTATCAATCTGAAAAAGGGAGCTCACAGGGTCAGCAGGTAATAGAGAAGGCAAATCAAATGCTGGCATTTATTACAGAGGGAATGGAGTCTAAAAATAGGCAGGTCTAGCTAAAACTATACAAGGTACAAGTCAGACCACACCTCGAATATTATGCACAGTGTGAATCCCCGAAGGAAAGGTATTGTCGCATTGGAGGCAGGTCAGAGAAGGCTCACTCGGCTGATCCTGGGAAAGGAGGGATTTTCTAATGAGAAGAGGTGGAGTAGGTTGAGGTTGAACCAATTGAAGTTGAGATAATGAGAGAGAAATGGAATGAAACATCCAAGATTCTGAGGGGCTCTGATCGGGCAGATGCTGGGAACAGTACAGCACAGCAACAGGCCCTTCGGCCTACCACGTCCATGCTGTCCATGATGCTATTCTAACTCATACCATCTGCCTGCACATGGTCTATATCCCTCTATTCTCTTCCTGTTCATGTTTCTGTCGAAATCCCACTTCAAAACTTTCCACGTTTCTGTTTCTATGACCTCGCTTGGCAACTTCCACTCTCTGTAAAAAAAACTTGCCTCACACATCTCGTTTAAACATTCTCTTTCTCACCTTAAACCTCTGCGCTCTAGTATTTGAAACTTTCACACTGGAAAAGAGATTGTGACTATCTACATTGTCTATCCCTGTCCTAATGTTATGTCCCTGAACCTGGTCACCTGTCAGCCTCTGATACTCTCACAAATCAATCCAACTTTGTTAAATTTCCTCTTACACACCTAACACAACCTTAAAAACCCTAACACAGGCGACGTGCTGATAAACCCCTTTTGCACCCTCTCCAAAGCCTCCACATCCTCCCTATTGTGTGGAGATGAGAACTGCACACAGTTCTCCAAATGTGGCCAATCAAATATTTTATACAATTACAGCATCAGATGCAAACCAGAATACTCAACGTTGTGACCGATGAAGACCAGTGCTCCATTTGCTTTCCTTCCCATCTGAAACATTTCTGTTGCCATTTTCTGGGAGTTTAGACTAGATTAGATTACTTACAGTGTGGAAACAGGCCCTTCGGCCCAACATGTCCACACCGACCCGCCGAAGTGCAACCCACCCATACCCTTACATTTACCCCTTACCTAACACTACGGGCAATTAGCATGGCCAATTCACCTGACCCGCACATCTTTGGACTGTGGGAGGAAATCGGAGCACCCGGAGGAACCCACGCAGACACGGGGAGAACGTGCAAACTCCACACAGACAGTCGCCTGAGTCGGGAATTGAACCCGGGTCTCAGGCGCTGTGAGGCAACAGTGCTAACCACTGTGCCACCGTGCCACCCAAGATCCTTCTGTATATCAATATCCCTCGGTATGCGAACTTTCTTCTTGAATTTGACATCATCTCACACTTGTCCAGATTAAACTCAATTTGCCATTTCTGTCTATCTTTCCGAATGTTCTGTAACCTCCTGCAGATTTTAATGAATCAGGGAAACAAGGGTTGTGAGGAAAAGGCAGGAAAGTAAAGTCGAACAGTATCAGGTCAGCCATGATCTGACTGAAGGGCACAGTACACTCAATGGGCCAAATGGCCTCATTCCCCTCCTAACTCAATATGTCCTGCATAATATTATGGGTTTCTGCTCACAAAACTCCTTTATAATGGGATTATTGGATATTTATTAAGACACAGCATTTGATCTACAAATATGATATGATGTTATAGAAAACTATCTCACATATAATCCAGGATTCTATCCATTACAGCACTGATACTCATTGCTGTATCAGTCGGCATGGAGACCACTGTCACACACAGGTACTGTACTGTTCTTGCTACAAGTACATTCAGTGTCCTGACTGTAACCATATTGACATTCCCATCACTGGCTGGTGCCTACAATAGAATTCCTGCTAACGGTTGCTGCTGCTTGCTTATTCTCAGCTCCACTTTTCATATTCAGATCCACATGACTGTCTCATTAATGCATTAACCTCATCCTTCCTTCACAACTTGTTGGCTTTTTGCCTAGCCTGCCTATTGGGACTAGATTGGGTTGGGATATCTGCTCAGCATGGATGGGTTAGACCGAAGGTTTCCATACTGTACATCTCTCTGACTCTATCCCAATAACCCTTCAGTACTCGCTTCCCAGTGATGGTGATTCTGCAGCTAAATCTCCAGAATGACAGTTCAATCGTATCTATTCACTGTCACTCGATCTGCCTTATGGCGAATGCAGGGAGTCATTCCTCAGTAGTGGGGGGTTGAACAGATGGGTAGAGATTACAGAGACAGGGAGGCTTACAGGGACTCGAGGATGTTAGTGTTAAACAGAGTTACATCTGGTCAAGAATGTTCATGGGACAAAGGGGTTTGGGATTGGAGGAATTTACAGAGATATAAAGGGGCTAGATTAGATTCTGGAGATAGGAATAGGGATGGAGAAAGGAAGAGGTAGGCAGACTGAGAGGCACAGACAGGGGGCTGTTTCATCTAGGAGAGTATTGTGTATACTAACACAGATATAGAAGGTTGTCTGACTGAAGACGTTTACAGATATAAGGCGGCTTCTAGGCTCTGGAGGCTACATAGATCGGAAGGCAATGGGGAATGCCAGGTTACTGGGTTGGAGACAGTTACACAAATGGGGAGGGTTGTACAAACTGAAGGAGGTTCCTGTGGTCGCGAGGGGTATGGTGTCGGGAATGAGGATGAAATTTAACAAGATAAAGATCAAAGAATTGGAGAAGGATAAGGAGATTACAAATGTTTCATAGCTAAGGAAGGGTTGTAGGAGCTGGAGGGGATTACATAGGTAGGGACCGTTGGAGAGGTTAAATCCATTGACATGGAGGGTGGTGTTGGTGAGAGGAGCTTACAGGGATAGACAGGACAGTCAGGGATGAAGAAATTGAGTATCTACTACAGAAGTTTAGGAATTAGGATGTTAGGGATTGGAGAACCCGACAGAGACAGAGACAATGGTGTGGACTAGAGGAGATTCCAGACAGAGGAAGGATTATTTGGAGAATATTACAGAGATCACTAACACAGCATGGGCCAGGATTGATGTCTGCGATCCCCTGTGCTGTCGCATTGAGGACCAGTACAGCAGAGGTGAGAGCAGGACCCTCACAAGATGATGGGAATGAAGCCTAGAATTGCCCAGCTATCTATGTCCGGTCTTCCAGGTCTGAATATAGAAGTCTACCACCCCCACCCTGTGCTGTTTATTGTGAGTGATCTTACCGGCTGCAGGATTTACTGAAGGCTCCAGATCTCCCTCTCCATCTCTCTCAGGCTGACCAACCAGCTTCAATGAGGTGATGGATGAGACAGAAGTTAGGAACATCCTGATTACCTGCATGAGACAGAAATAGACAGAATGGGGAACTAGACTGATGCAATGAGGATAACTCATGCAGAGTGGCACCAAGTCCAGCAGAGATCTCGGAAACCCCCGTCTCCATCCCTTGTCTGTGCTGCTGCGTCTCTCTGGAGTGAACAATTCTGTTGACTCAGGATCTCAGACCATCTGTTAGTGGGAGAAATGCTGACAGAGGCAGCAAATAGACCGTCACAGCGAGGGATACCACATGGAGAGATACTGAGTGATATCACATTATTGGACATTGCATTAACAGAGAATTGTTTGAATTTGTAACAAAGTTACTGGGATAATTGTGAGGGGATTCAACCTTCCTATCTCATCATCTCTTTCGCGGTGGCTCACAGACAAGGCTGACTCTCCCACTCTCGATGGTGGGGGTGGGGGGGGTCTGGAGTTGGCTGTACAGACCGATGTGGCCTTCACAGACTCTGTTACACTTGGGGCAGAAGGTGGCCATGGGAAGGAGGTGGGTGGGGCGTTGGTGTGGTCATGCGCTCCTTATGCTGTTTTCTCCTGGATTCCCATTTTCCCCACAGAAAGTCTCGAGGTGCTCGATACCTTCCAAATATTCCTCCCCGACTTTGGACAATCTTGGTCCTGGACTTATCAGATTTGATTAAGAGATGAAAAAAACTATCAAATCTGAAGAAGCCAACATTTAGAAGTGCGAACGTATTTGTTAAAGAGATCTCTGGGGTGTCTCCTAGCAGGAGGATTGCAGTAGGAAGCGGAAACATTGTCAGATGATAGGAACAAGGAGAATTGAAGGTGCTGGAGGTGGTGAGAGTGTTACAGCGAGGGGCAAAGGCCTGAACAATGTTACAAAGCCAGTACAAATTGCTGCAGCTAGAGCTGTTTGCTGAGGTAGGGATGTACATCTGTATTTTCATTGATTCATTCGCGGCCTGAGGATGTCACCGTGTAGACCAGTATACATTACCCCACTGCTAATTGCCCAGAAGCAGCTCAGAGTCAGTCATATTGCTGTGGGATTGGAGTCACATATGAGCCAGACCAGGTAAGAATGCCACATGTCCCTCCCTGATGGACATACGTGAACAAGTTGATTTTTTCCAGGTAATTAACAATGCTTATACAGTGGCCTCACTAATATCCTGTACAAATACACCATGACGTCCCAACTCCTACTCTCAATGCTCTGTCCAATGAAGGGTAACCATCCCAAATGCCTGCTTCACCAGCCTGTCTACCCGTGATGCTACTTTCAAAAAACTGTACCTGCATCCCCGTGTCACTGATTGACACCAGCACCCAGGACCCGAACATTAACTGTACAAGTCCAGCCTGGTCTGCTTTACCACAATATAACATCTTGAATTTCTTCACCTGTTCTTCCTAACCTCACTGGCCCAGCAGTACTCTTCGATAACCCTCTTCACTGTCCCCTTTATCACCAATTTCATTCTCACTCACAAACTTGCTAACCATGATTCCTGTATTATCATGCAAACTGTTTATATAAATGATGCACAACAGTGACCCAGCACCGAACCCCATGGCACACCGTTGGTCACAGGCCTGCAGTTTGAACAGCAACCCTCTGTGAACACGCTCTGTCTCCTACCGTCAATCCTGTTTTGTATCCAGTTGGTGAGCACTCCCTGGTTATGTGTGATCTAAACTTACTAAACAGTCTGCCATGCAGACCCTTGTCAAAGGCCTTGCTAAGGTCCATGGAGACATTATGTCCTGCACTGCTTTGATCTCTCACTTGTCTACCTCCACACTCACGTTTGAAGCATAATTTCCCGTGCACAAAGCCATACTGACTGTCATTGATCTGTCCTTGCCTTTCCAAATGCATGATGATCGTTTCTCTCAGAATCTCCTCCAACAACTTACCACCCCTGCCATCCGTCTCACTGGTCCGTAGTAGCTGTCAATGATACAAATATCTCTGGGTGGGGCCCTGCAATTTCCTCCCTCCCTTCTCACAAGGTGCTGGGATACATCTGATCGTGTCCCAAGGTTTTATCTAACTTTTTGCATTTTAAGACATCCAGCACCTCCTGTTCTCCAATGTGCATTCTTTACAAGACATCACTATGTATTTTCCAAAGTTCCCGAGCTTCCATGTCTTTCTCCACAGTAAATCCTCACACAAAATATTTGTTCAGTATCTCCCCCATCAGCAGTGATTCCACACAGACAGCCTCATTGACCTTTCGGGGGCCCTATTCCCTCCCGAGCTCATTTTTAGCCCTTGTTGAAACTTGGCAAAATGCTTCTGAAATTTCAAATATCCCTCTACCACAACTAGCCTCCCCCACCCTTATCTATTCTGCATTTATGGTCACACCAAAATATAGAATCCAACAGATTTAAAAATACTCCCCTTTTATAAAATCATGCGTCTCCCATAGTTTTTAAGCATGCAATTATCATTTATTGTCATCTCCTTTATAACACATTCCAGCACGTTCCCGACTTACTGTCAGGGTAACACTGTTTGGTTTCAGACTGACAGCAGAAAGGGTTAAGGGAGTTCTTGTTTATCAATCTGAAAAAGGGAGCTTACAGGGTCAGCAGGGAATAAAGAAGGCAAATCAAATGCTGCCATTTATTACAGAGGGAATGGAGTCTAAATATAGGGAGGTTTTGCTAAAACAATGTAAGGTACAAGTCAGACCACACCTAGATTATAATGAACACTATGTGTGCCCTAAGGAAAGACATTCTTGTATTGGAGGCAGGCCAGGGAAGGTTCACTCGGCTGATCCTGGAGATGGCTGGATTTTCCAATGATCAGAGGTGGAGGAGATTGACCTGGAACCCATTGGGGTTTGATGAATGGGAGAGAAATCGAAAGAAACATCCAGGATTCTGATTGGCTTTGACAGGGTAGATGCCGTTAAGTTAGAAAATAAATCAGTACAGCAGAGTAATCGGCCCTTCGGCCCACCACGGCTGTGCTGACCATGATGCTATTCTAAACTAATCCCATCTGCCTGCACATGGGCGATTTCCCTTTATTCTCTGCCTGTTCATGTTCTCTGCAGGAGAAAACATGTTATTGTTTGGAGCAAGGTAGAGAAGTAAAGCATCTTTGATTAGACGTCAGAGACAGGGATGTGTGTAGGGTTGTGGATCGCTACATGAGAATATTACAGTGATAGGGAGGGGGGTATGGACTGGAAAATATTGCAAGCACATGGAAGATGATATAGACTGGAGAATGTTGCACGGATAGGGAGGAAGTTGTAGACTGGATAAAGGAGAGATGATTTTATGCACTGGAAGGTATGTCAGAGAGAGAGAGTGGTGTGCATGCTGCAAGATACGACAGGGATAGGGAAGTTTGTAGAGACTGGAGGAGAGAGTCATAGAGAGGCTGGTGAGAGACCAGATTCACTTAAGAGCATAGGATGTGCTGCAGTGAGCAGAGCCTTTTGCAGATATAAATGAGGATACAATGGCCACAAAGCAGTCACACCAATACATAGGTATATAGGAACTGAAGGAATTGAAGAGATTACACGGACTGGGAGTGTTGTATGCAGTGGAGTAGATTAAACTGATAGGGATGGTTTTAGAGGCTCAACAACATTAGTAAAGAATGGGGGTTGCAATACTGAGAGTGTGTTTCAGCAAGGTGGATGATATAGACCTGAAGGAGCTTTCACAGAGAGCGATGGCTTTCTGGTCTGGTGAGGGCTGCACAGTGCAGGGAATTGTAGTGGCTGGGGGCATTTACATAGATAGGGAGAGTATTAGTGGTCGGCAGAATTCACAAAAATTGGTCTGCAGGTCACGACAGAAATCAGAAGGGTTATATCAACTTGATTGTGTACACAGGCAGGAAAGGTTATGGGGATTGGAGCAGCTCACCATGACAGACGGACACATGGAGACTGGAGATGTTGCAGAAAGATTACTATGTTTAATTGTATAGAACTCCACATAAGTCTGTCCTGGTTCTTTCTTTATGTTTCTGAACCGCTGTCGTTACGCTTCTGGTACTAATCCATAAGCACTTACAATAGCCTGTTTGACACGTGCATAATCTCTTGATCACCCAGGAGACAGCGCTGCAAATACCTCACTGGCTCTGCCTAGCAGCTTAGACTGAACTAGCTTCACCCACAAGACCTCAGGCCACTCCATTTGTCTCTCCAATTTTTCAAATGAAGTACAGAGGTCCTTGAAAGTCGAGTCACAGGTAGATAGGATAGCAACGAAGGCACTTGGTATGCATTCCTTTATTGGTCAGAGTATTGAGTACAAGAGTGGGAGGTCGTGTGGTGGGGAGATATTTGGGGGAGCGACATTGGTTAGGTCACGTTTGGAAAACTGTGTGCAATTTTGGTCTCCTTCCTATCAGAAGGATGTTGTGAAACTTGAAGGGTTCAGAAATGATTTACAAGGATGTTGCCAAGGTTGGAGGATTTGAGCTGTAGGGAGAGTCTGTACAGGCTGGGGTTGTATTCCCTGGAGCGTCGGAAGCTGAGGGGAGACATTACAGAGGTTCACAAAATTATGAGTGGCATGGATAGGATAAATAGACAAAGTCTTTTCCCTGGGGTTGTTGAGTCCAGAACTATAGGGCATAGGTTTCGGTTGAGAGGGGAAATATGTAAAAGAGAGCTAAGGAGCAAATATTTCACACAGAGGGTGTTACGTGTTTGGAATGAACTGCCAGAGGAAGTGGAGGAGGCGGTACAATTGCAACAGTTGAAAGGCATCTGGATGGGTATATGAACAGGAGGGGTTTAGAGGGAGATGGGCCAGGTGCTGATTGGTGCGACTGGATTGGCATGGACAAGTTGGACTGAAAGGTCTGTTTCCATGCTGTACATCTCTATGATTCTCTGACTCTAATTGCTGAAGTTTCAAATCACTGCAGGCAGTTAGTGATCGAGATAGAATTGTAAGGCCTTTTGGGGATTACACAGTTCCGGAGGATTGTAGGGACTTGATGATGTTCTATATGGAAGTAGGGTTGTCGGAACTGAAGCTGGGAACAGAGATAGAGAGAACCGCAGGGGATTACCGAGATCTGGAGGCTCGTGGTCTCTGCTGAAAGGTCCACGTAGAGGGATGTTTTGTGGAACTTCAGGACCTTGGATAGATAGGCAGATTTGAAGGGGCTGGAGGGGACAACAGATGCATGGAGAAATGAAGTGACTGGAGCATACAGAGTTGGAGATGCAATAATTTGCAAGGACTGTAGAAGCTGGAGGGGTTCTCACAGACAAGGAGGATTGTAGGAGTGTGAGGAGTTTACAGAGGTAGGAAGTTGGAGCATTCTCAGTAATTAGTGGTTTGGAGCACTGTCCAGACTGGGGAGGTTTCAGAATGAGGAAGGGATAAAACAAAAGGAAGCAGTTACAGAAAATTGGGGAACATAAATATATCACTTCGGTGCTGTGTCACTGTGGGTCACCGGGAGGACAGATGTCCTCATTAAAATGTACATATCCTCAGGGGAATGGACAGGGTGGATGCTGAAAGGATGGTTCCTTCCACTTATGAGAGAGAGACAAACAAGCAGACTCTGTATGACGAAGGTGGAGAAGGGGAAGTTGTCTTTTTCTTCCAATGGCCCAAAACTACTTCAGGTTTGTTCCCACACAGCTCAAAGGAAAGCAATGCGATAACATTGGTCATTTAGAATTGCAGGAGATACAAGACCAAGGCCAGGTGGGAAGGGCTGGAGGGAATGAGAGAGAAGGGAGATGTTCAACAGCTGGAAGGGTTTCCAGGGAGTGGACACGGTCAGGACTGGAGAACATGACACGCTCACTCATGAGAGGGTGATAACGATATGGCACAAGGTCAAACACAGCAGCAGGAACCCAACCCTGTCATTTACTCAGGGAGCTGCTCTCACCCTGTCTGGTACTAAGCCCCACATACAAATAGAGTCTAGGTTAGAGTGGTGCTGGAAAAGCACAGCAGGTCAGGAAGCATCTGAGGAGCGGGAACATCGACATTGGGCAAAACATCGATTTTCCTGCTCCTCGGATGCTGCCTGACCTGCTGTGCTTTTCCAGCACCGCTGTAATCGAGACTCTGATCTACAGCATCTGCAAGTCTCACTTTTGCCACATACAATCAGCATGAGGTTTCCCAGTTCCTGGTGCTCAGGGCCCAGCGCACTCACCCCTGAACCTGTCACTGAGGTATTTACACAGTTACACATTGTCCAGAAACACTGTGTCCGAGCTGACATCAACTGGGAAACTGACACTCTACCAAGCAAAGACTATCTGCACTCAGATTCCCTGGTCATACAATCCTCTGAGTGATAATCTGCAGAGAACAACAGAATCCACGAATCCCCGGTGCATGGGTCAGGGTCAATGATGAAAGTGTCATTCTTTCAAAAATGACAACTCTTCAATTCCTTCATCTCACAAAACTGCCATTTAAAAATATTAAAATAAAGACCATTCTAAACAAAGGCTTTGATGAGGTGAGCTGTGGTCAGTCCTGTAGATCTGGATGTTACCGGATATATTGAGAGTGCTTTCTACCAGAGCACCCCCAGGTCAATCTCAGGCACACAGAGAGAATGGGCAAATAGATTCACATCTGAACTCACACCTCCCAGCCTGGGAACCTGTAGCTGTGCACAGCCATTCCGGTAAAGATCTCTAGAAACAGGACATCAGAGCCAGAAGACTGGAGGTTGGCTATCGTGTTGCTACTATTTAAGGAAGGCAGTAAAGAAAAGCCAGGGAACTATAGACTGGTGAGCCTGACATCGGTGGGCACGTTGTTGGAGGGAATCGTGAGGGACAGGATGTACATGCAGGAGTCAGGGTCAAGGAAATGCAAGGACTGATTAGGGATAGTCAACATTGCTTTGAGAGTGGGAAAGCATGTCTCACAAACTTGATTGAGTTTTTTGAAGAAGTAACATAGAGGATTGATGAGGGCAGAGCAGTGGATGTGATCTATATGGACTTCAGTCAGGTGTTCAACAAAGTTCCCCATTGGAGACTGGTTAGCAAGGTTAGATCTCACGGAATACAGGGAGAACTAGCCAATTGGAGCAGAACTGTCTCAAAGGTAGAAGACAAAGTGTGGTGGGGAAGGGTTGGTTTTCAAACTGGAGGCCAGTGACAAGTGGAGTGCCACAAGGGTCGGTGCTGGGTCCAATATTTTGTATTGCTTAGATAAATGATTTGGATGTGAGCATAAGAGGTATAGTTAGTAAGTTTGCAGATGACAATAAAATTGGAGGTGTAGTGGCCAGCGAAAGAGGTTACTTCCAATTACAATGGGAACTTGATCAGGTGGGCCAAATGGCTGTGAAGTGGTAGATGGAGTTTAATGCAGATAAATGCGAGTTGCTGCATTTTGAGAAAGCATATTTTTGCTGGACATATACACTTAATAGTAAGGTCTGACTTGCTGAACATAGAGATATTGGAGTGCAGTTCATTGCTCCTTGAAAGCAGAGTCGCAGGTAGGTAGGATAGTGAAGGAGGCATTTGGTATACTTTCTTTTATTGGTCAGAGTATTGAGTACAGGAGTTGACAGGTCATGTTATTGTTGTACAGGACATTGGTTAGATTACTTTTGGAATAGTGTGTGCAATTCTGGTCACCTCCCTATCGGAAGTATGTTGTGAAACTTAAAAGGGTTCAGAAAATATTTACAAGGATGCTGCCAGGACTGGAGGGTTTGAGCTTTAGAGAGAGGTTGAACAGACTGGGACTGTTTTCCCCGGAGCTTCGAAGCTGAGGGGTGACCTTATAGAGGTTATAACATTATTAGGGGTGACCTGACAGAGGGTTTGAAATCATGAGGGGCATGGAGAGGCTAAAGAGACAAAGTCTTTACCTTCAGGTGTGGGAGTCCAGAATTGGAGGGTATAGGTTTATGGTTAGAGGGGAAAGATATAAAAGAGACTTAAGGGGCATTTTTTTTTTAATGCAGAGGGTGGTAGGTGTATGGAATGAGCTGCCAGAGGAAGTGGTGGAGGCTGATACAAAGACATCTGGATGGGTATATGAATAGGAAGGGTTTGCAAGAATATGAGCCAGATGCTGGTAGGTAGGACTAGGTTATGTTAGGATATCTAGTCAGCATGGACAGGTTGGACCGAAGGGTCTGTTTCCATGATGTATACCTCTTTGACTCAAAGAATGGCTGAATGGTTCAATCAACAATGATCTGTGGTTCAAATCATAACATCCTTCATGTTCCACAACCCATTCTTGGTCCCATCCTGCAGGCTCTATGAATCCCTGTCCCTCTAACCTCCTGAAGGATCCACGTCCCTTCCTACATTAGTACCATCCTCCAGGTTCTGCAGCCCTTCCTACCTCAGTAAAATGGCCCAGTCTCTACAACTCTTCCCTCCTCTGCAATGTTCCCCATAAGGGCACTGAAGGCCGGTGGCATTTACAAGAGTTAAGGAGGGATATCGGGATTGGAGTATTTTGCAGGCATTAGGAATATAGGGACTTGAGGAGGTTTCACAGTTTATGAGTGTTGTGGGGACTGTCGGAAGTTAAAAAGATTGGGGTGGTTTCAGATTGGAGGATTCTGCAGAAAAACCTTACATGGGTAAAGGCAGGAACCTTAGCAGTGTACACAAACAGAGGGATCCTGTGTCCCTGAAGTTACCACCCAATTTGAGAGGGAGTTAAAAAGGCGTATGGTGTGTTGGCTTTCATGAGTAGATATGGCTAAGACCTTAAACAAATTTTTCACTCCAGAACTTACTGTGGACAAAGACTGGGGAACTCAGGGAACAAGAGTAATACGTTACACCACAATTGGAGTTCTCTGCAATTCCAGTTTCCCTGCTATAGCAAGGATGTTGTGAAATTTGAAAGGGCTCAGAAAAGATTTCCAAGATGTTGCCCGGGTTGTTGCTGAATACGCTGGGGCTATTTTCCCTGGAGCATCAGAGACCTTAAAGAGGTTTATATAAACATGAGGGGCATGGATTGGGTAAACATTCAAAGTCTTTTCCCTAGGGATTGGGAAGTCCAAATCGAGAGGGTATAGGTTTAAGGTTAGAGGGGAAAGGTTTATAAAGGGACCGAAGGGACAGCCTTTTCATGCACATGGTGATGTGTGTATTGAATGAGTTGAGAGAGAAAGTAACGGAGACTGATACAATTACAACATTTAAAAGGTATCTGGTTGGATGTATGAGTAAGGGATCAGAGGTACATGGGACAAATGGGATGGATTTATTTCAATCTTCTGGTCAGCATGGATGAATTGGACCGAAGAGTCTGTTTCCATGCTATACATCTCTATGTCTTGAAAAGAGTGCATGTTATAGAAGAGCTGGTGCTTGTGGTTTTAAAGTATGAAGGTATGGAAAGCCCCAGGAACTGATTAAGTGTATCACAGGACATCGTGGGATGCTAGGGAACAAACTGTGGAGCTACTAGCAAGGGTATTTGTACCATTGACAGCCATGTGTGATGGTCTGGAAGGCTGGAGGGTGGTTTAGTGGACAGCGAAGAAGGTTTTCTAATGTTACAAAGAGATCTTGATGAAATGGTTGAATGGGCAGAAAACCTGTGAATGGAATTTAATCTGACTAAATGTGAGGTAATGCACTTGGTCAAACAAGCAAGGGTAGAGCTTATACAATTACTGTTCGGGCCTCAGTTAGTGTTTTAGAGCAGAGGGACCTCCGGGTTCAGGTACCTAATTCTTGAAGTTTGCATCACAGGATGGATAAGACAGTGCTTGGCATGCCTGACTATTGCTCAGTCCATTGAGTGGAGGACTTGGGACGTGATTACGATATTGTACGGATATTGGTGAGGACTCTTCTTCAATACCCTGTCCAGTTCTGGTCACCCAGTTATAGGGAGAATATTATTAACCTGAAGGGTGTTCAGAAGAAATTTACCAAGACCTTGCTGGGTATGAAATGCTTGAGTTCAGAAAAATGGAAGATATGCAGATTTTCTTTTCAGCGGAGCCTGGAGGTTGAGAGGTGACCTTATAGAAGTTTAAGAAAAAAAGTAGGAATATAGATAGAGTTAATGGTCATTGCCTTTTCCTTCGGATGAGGGAGTCCCAAGTGGACGGGCCACATTTTTAAGGGTAGAAGAGAGAGATGGTAAAAAAAGAATATAAGGGGCAAACTGTTCCACAGAGGGTGATTTGGGTGGAGAATGAACTTCCTGAGGTGGATGTCGGTACAATTACAATGTTTAAAAGACATTTAGTTAAGTACATGGATAGGAAAGGGTTGGAGGGATATGGGCCAGCAACAGGCAGCTGGGATGAGTTTAGTTTGAGATGATGGTTGGTACCAACTGAAGAGTCAGTTTCCATGCTGTCCAGCTCTGACAATAATATGGTTTTGATCCATTATTTAAGAAAGACAGCGATGGAAACCCAGCGAACTAAAGACCAAGTAGCCCAATGTCAGTGGTGGGTAAGTTTTTGATTACTTACAGTGTGGAAACAGGCCCTTCGGCCCAACAAGTCCACACCGACCCGCTGAAGCGCAACCCACCCATACCCCTACATATACCCCTTACCTAACACTACGGGCAATTTAGCATGGCCAATTCACCTGATCCGCACATCTTTGGACTGTGGGAGGAAACGGAGCACCCGGAGGAAACCCACGCAGACACGGGGAGAACGTGCAAACTCCACACAGTCAGTCGCCTGAGGCGGGAATTGAACCCAGGTCCCTGGCGCTGTGAGGCAGCAGTGCTAACCACTGTGCCACCGTGCCGCCCAGTTGTCGAAATGATTCTGCCAGACAGGAGTTACATGTATTTGGAAAGGCAAGGATTGATGAGAGATAGTCAGCACGGCTTTGTGCGTACAAAGTCAGGTCTCACTAACGGGATTGTTTTTGTTGAAGTGGTGACTGTACATTGTCTACACTACCGTCAGCAGGATCTTTGACAGGATTTAGCATGATATACTGGTTTGTAAGATTAGATCACATGTGATCAGGAGGAGTTAGCCAACTGGATACAAAATTGGCCTGACAGTAGGAGACAGAGGGTGGTGGGAGAGAGTTGTTGTTCAGACTGGAGGCCTGTGACCAGCGGTGTGCTACAAGGATTGATCCTGGGTCCACTGATGTGCATCATCGACAATCGATTTGTTTGAGAACATCGGAGTCATCGTTAGTAATTTTGTGGATGATCAAGTTAATGGCGTAGTGGGCATTGAATACAGTTATCAAAGGGGATCTCGACCAACTGGGCCAGTGAACCAAGGCATGAAAGATGGATTTTAATTCAGGTATTGAGTTTTGGACTAACACAGTTATTGGTACAGCCCTGGGTAGTGTTATCGAACAGTGAGAGACCAAGGGGTGCAGTTACATTGTTCTTTGGAAGTGGCTTCACAGGTGGGCAGGGTGGGGAAAGCAGCATTTGGCACACTTGTCATCATTGTCCAGCGCTTTGATACATGAGTTGGAGATATTTGTAACATTATCTTCAATATTTCCCTTGGACAGAGGAGGCTTATAAGGGAAGACTCAAAAGTTTTTAAAACCATGCAGGGAATAAGAATGGTGAATAGCCAAGGGTAAGTGAGTCCAAAACTAGACGGTATAAACGTGAGGTGAGAGAGCAAAGATTTAAAGAGGGAGCTGAGAGGCAACAATATACACAGAGGATGGTGCACAGACAGAACGGACTGCCAGGGGCCCATGGGGAAAAACAAAAACAATTGCAACATGGAAACAATATTTAGGCAGGTACATGGAGAGGAGAAGGTCTGAAGGGATATGGGCCAAACACAGGCAAATGCAACTCGTTCAGTTTTGGAAAAAATGGTCAGAATTGATGACTTGGACTGAAGGTTCTGTTTTCCTGCTGCATGACCCTGTACCCAGTTAAAGAGGAGGAGAATACTGAGATAAGGCACGTTGTAGACATTGAAGCAAGTTATAGCCATAGGGATGGTAGCCTGGAATGCGGAACGTTTCAAATATGCGGAGGCCTATATGGAAAGAAGGAGATTACAGAGATAGGGAATATTGTAGGAGTTAAAAATTATTGAAGACACTGATCCACAAGACATACCATAGGTACAGTGTTGGAGAGAGAACACAGAACAGAAAGATCCCAGGCAGCATTCCCACCCTCTCGTGGGAGGCCTGTTTTCCCCTCTGTTGTACAGATGCTCACTAAGACAGCACAGGACTGGATTGATAACTGTGAACTCTCTATGCTGTCTCAGTGCAACGTAAGTTAAAGTAGAGGTGGTGATTGAGCTAGAGGTGTGTCTCTACTGTGCTCCCCCTCCAGCACTGTATCTGTGTCATGTCTTGTTATCTGATGTTTGCAGCCCTCCCATTGCTCCCTGCTCTGTGCACTGTGAGTGATCTTACCTCACGGCAGGATTTATTGAAGGCTCTGGATCTCCCTGCCCTTTGTCTCTGTGGCTGACCAACCATCTTCAATGTGGTGATGGACGAGACACCCAGTAGCTGTGAAGTCTATTGAGTCAGGAACTTCCTGAGTACCTACAGGAGACAGACAAACAGACAGAACGGAAAGTTACACGAATGTAGTGAAGGTTACACATGTAGAATGGCACTGAGTCCCACAGGGATCTGGAAAATCCCAGTCTCCACCCCTGGCCTGTGCTGTTGCATCTCTCCTGAAAAATCAATGGGCAAACAATGGTCACAAATTATCCTTAGCAGATAATGTTCAGGATAAGACACAAAGATATTTAATAAGTAAAGTTAGAGTAAGAGGATCCCCAACTAAGCAGTGGGGCCTGTTAGAAACCAAAGGGACAATCAATGCATGGAGCCAGAGGAAGTAGGTGAGGTCTTCAATGAATACTTCCCATCTGTATTCACACAGGAGCAAGGCATTGTAACTGGGGATTTCAGTTGGGATGGTGAGGTTCTGGAACATATTAAGATCAATGAGAAGGAGGCATTAAATGTATTCACGGGCAAAAAGGTGGAGAAATTCCCAGTAACAATAAAATATATCCCAGACTGCTACGGGAGCTAAGGGAGCAGATTGCTGGGGCCCTGGTGGATGTATATAATACTTTGCTGGCCACAGGTGAAGTGCTGAATGACTGGAGGGTCGCTAATGTGGTTCCTTTGTTCAAGAACAGCAGCAATAGATAATTACAGAGCAGGTAGTCTGTCAGCAGGGGGAGGGAAATTATTGGAAACAATTCCGAGGGACACAATGAATCAATATTCGAAAGGACAGGAATACATTAGGGATAATCTGTATGTATTTGGTGGAGGATTGTCCTCTGATATTGATGAGGGCAGTGCAGATGATGTGGTTTACATGGAGTTTACTAAGGTCTTTGACAAGGTCCCACATGGAAGGCTGGTCCCAAAGGGAAGAGCCCATGGGATCCAAGGCAAGTTGGCAAATTGGATCCACAATTGGTGGAGGGTGTCTTTCACGATTGGAAGCCTTTGCCCAGAGGGTGTACCACAGGGATCTGTACAGGAACCATTGCTGGTTATTATGTACATTGATATCTCGCATGTGAAAGCAGAAGGTGTCATCAGTAGGTTTGCAGATGACATGAAAGGTGAGGGTGTTGTCCACAGTGAGGAGCATGGTCTCAGGCTGTCGTCTGATATTGATCAGATGATGAACTGAGCAGAGTAATGGCAGATGGAGTTTACTTCTGATCACTGTGAGGTAATGCACTGTGGGAAGTCTCATAAGCGAACGATATCCATCATGAATGGTAGATCCTCCTGGATACAGAGGAACACAGGGACATTGGTGGACAAGTCCCTGGATATCTGATTGTCTGAAGGTGTCAGCACAAGCAGACAGGGTTGGGAAGACACCTGAGCTGGGAGCAGGAGGGGGACCCATATCCTGGTGGGGAGAGTTGCTGGAGCTGTTGGGATTTTTTAAACTCGTCTGGCAGGGATGTGGGACCCATAACAGTTGTAAGGTCAGAAAGAAATTTGAGGCTGCTAAAGATGTTCAAGAGAGCAATATAAATAGACAAGGCAGGCAAGAACATAGCAGACAGTGAGGGAAAACTGGTGGATTAAACTGCATTTATTTCAATGCAAATGGCCCGACAGGTAATGCAGATGAACCCAGAGCATGGATGGGAACATGGGACTGGGATACCAGAGGTGTTACAGAAACAGCTGAGGGAGCGACAGGACCAACAG
The DNA here is from genome assembly GCF_020745735.1 of Hemiscyllium ocellatum. Lineage (NCBI taxonomy): Eukaryota > Metazoa > Chordata > Chondrichthyes > Orectolobiformes > Hemiscylliidae > Hemiscyllium > Hemiscyllium ocellatum. Next base: position 141,305 of record NW_026869060.1, read on the forward strand.
CTCAATGTTCCAGGGGACAGATGCTACAGGAAGGATAGAACAGGAGGCAAAACAGGAGGAGAGCTGGTGGTTTTGATTGGGGGGAAAACTCCCAGCAGTACCTAGAGGGAGTATCCATGCAGGATCGCCCAGTTAAGCGATATTGGTGGAACTGAGAAATAGAAATTGGTCATCAGTTTGCTACAGTCGTAATACAGTGATAGGCAATGGGAGATGAACGAGCAAATGTGTCAGGAGATCTCAGATATCTGTTAGAATAATTGGGTTGTAAGCGTAGGGGATCTTAACCTTTCCAAACTTGGACTGGGACTGCTACGGAGTTAAGCATTTGGATGGAAGGAATTTGTTAAGTGTGTTCCAGAAACTCCCAGTCATTATGTAAATAGCCCAATTGGAGAATGGGGCTAAACCTGACCTCCCCTTGGGAAACAAGGTCAGGAACAGAACTGAGGTGTTAGTGGGGGAGCACTTTGAAAAGTCAGCATAATTTTATTAGTTTGAAAATAGCGATGGAAAAGGACAGGCCTGGTTCACAAGTTCAAGTTATACAATGGAGCAAGATAGTATTAGACAGGAATTTTTAAAGTAGATATGGGGAGGCTATTTGCAGGTAAAGGGAAGTCTGGCAAGGAGGAATATCTTAAAACCGAGATAAAAGGAGCATTCAGCGCCAGCATGTTCCTGTTAGTGTGCAGCTCAATGCTGACAGAATTAGGAAACATTGGCTGAGTTTCGAGGCTCTGGAGAAGAAAAAAAGGGGCACATGTCAGATATAACTGGCTGGCTCAAGGGAATCCCCTCAGGAGCATCGGGGCTGTAGAAATACACTTAGGATGGAAATCAGGAATGCAAAAAAGGGACATGAGATAGCTTTGGCAGAGAAAGTTAAAGAGAACTGAAAGAGATTCTACAAGTGTATTAAGAGCAAAAGAAGAGCAAGGGACAAAACCAGTATCCTTAATGATCAATGAAGCCAACGATGTGTGAAATTACAGGATGCCAAACAAATATTTCACTTTGGAACTTACTGTGGATAAATACTGGGGAGCTCAGGGAGCTAAACAGTGTTTGACCCAATTACTATTGGAATACTGTGTGCAATTCTGGTCTCAATGCCATGTTGTGCAACATGAAAGGGTTCAGAAAAAACGTTGCCACAGTTGGTAGGTTTGCGCTACAGGGAAATGCTGAATATAGGAAGCTGAGAAATTAACTGATAAAGGTGTTTAAAATCATAATGATCATTGATCAGGTCAATAGACAAGGTCTTTTCCCCAGGCTGAGGGTTTCACAACCGACAGGACATAGCTTTAAACTGCGAGAGGAACTTTTTTAAAGGGACCTAAAGGACAATTGGTTCCTGCAGAGTGTATGGAATAAGCTGCCAGAGGAAATAGCGGAGGATGATAGAAATACATTTAAAAGGCATGTGGATGTGTGTATGAATAGGAAGGGTTTAGAGGGATATTGGAAAAATTCTGGCAAATGTGACTAGAAACGTCATGCAGGAGTTGGTCCGAAGGATCTGTTTCTGTGCTATACACCTCAATGGCTCAATGTCTTGAAATGATTCCACATTATACAAGAGGAGGTGCTGGAGGTTTTAAAACACAAAGGTAGATAAATCCCAAGAACCTGATCAAATGTATCTCAGGACATTGTGGGAAGCTGGTGAGGAATTTGTAGGGCCCCTAGCAGAGATATTTGGACCATAGAGAGCTGCATGTGATAGGGTGATAGACCGGAGGGTGGCATTGTGGACAGTGAAGAAGGTTTTCTGAGATTACAAAGGGATGCTGATGAAATGTGTGAATGGCTGAAAAACTGTAGATGGAGTTCAGTCTGAATAAATGTGAGGGAATGCATTTGGTACAACAGACACGGGCAGGGCTTATACAATTAATGGTAGGTCCTTCGGGAGTGTTGTAGAACTCAGGGTTCAGGTACATAATTGATTGATGTTTGCAACTCAGAGAGACAGGATGGTAAAAAAAAACTTGTTTGCCACACTTGCTATCATTGCTCAATCTTTTGGATACAGGAGTTGGGAAGTCGTATTGACTTTATACAGGGCATTGGTGAGTCCACTTCTGGAATACTATGTCCAGTTCGGATCACCCAATTATAGGAAGGATATTATTAAGCTGCAGAGGATTCAGATGAGATTTACTGGGATGTGGCTGGTTATGGAAGGTTTCAGTTATAAAGAAAGGCTGGATAGGTTGGTATTTTTTCATTGAAATCTGAATATTGACAGATGACCTCATAGAAGTTTATAAAATAATGAGGGGGATAGATAGAGTTAATGGGAGTTGTCTTATCCCATGGTCAGGGGAGTTTCAAGACAAAGCACTACATTCAGACTGTTACAAGGGGACATAAATTTAAGGTGAAGGGTGGAAGGTATAAGGGAGATGTCAGGGGTGGGTTCTTTACCCAGAGAGTGGTGGGGGCATGGAATGCGCTGCCCGTGGGAGTGGTAGAGTCAGAATCATTGGCGACCTTTAAGCGGCATTTGGATAGGTACATGTTCTATTCTTAAGTTTAGAGGAGAGATATTTAAAAAAAACACATGGGGACACATTGTCACACAGAGGGTGGGATGCGTGTGGAATTAACTTCCCAAGGAAAGGGTCAATGTGGGGACAATTACAATGTTTAAAGACATTTGGATTAGTACAGGAATAGGATAGGTTTGAAGGGACATGATCCAGCAACAGGCAGATGGTATGAGATCAGTCTTAGAGTATTGTTATTGTTAACCAAACAGTACGGTATGACTCTTATTATAATGTTGTGTCATTAATTAAGAAAGGCTGCAAGAGGAAGCCAGGAAACTACAGACTGATGACCAGACATCAGGGTGGGTCAGTTGTTGGATGTGATTCTGACAAGTAGGACTTACATGCATTTGGAAAGATGTGGATTGATTACGAACAGCCAGCATGGCTTTGTGCGTGGGAAAACATGTCTCACAAACTTGACTGGAGTTTGCTCAAGATGTGACCAAGAAGATAGATGAAGACAGAGCAGTAGACATTGTTTCTGGTTTCAGCAAACCCTTGGTCAGGGTGTAGCATGATACATTGGTCAGTAAGTGTAGATCACAAGGGATCAGGGAGAGCTAGCCAACTGGATACACAATGGGATGACAGTGGGACACAGAGGGTGGTGGGTGAGGGTTGTTGTTCAGACTGGAGGCCTCTGACCAGCAGTGTGCTGTAAGGATTGGTGCTGGGACCACAGTTGTACATCATTTACATAAAAGTTTTGAGTGAAAATATAGGAGTTCCTGTTATTATGTTTGTTGATACCAAGATTAGTGGAAGAGCGGGCATAGAATATAGTTAACGAAGGGGATGGTAATCAACTGGGCCAGAGGGTTAAGGAATGAAAGATAGAGTTTAATTCGGTTATTGAATTTAGTTCAGACAAACCAGGAAGGACTAACACAGTTAATGGTAGGGCCCTGGGCAGTGTTGTCGAACAGAGAGAGACCAAAGGGGTGCAGTTACTTTGTTCCTTGGAAGTGGCATCACAGGTGGACAGGGTGGTGAAAGCAGCATTTGGCACACTTGTCATCAGTGGCCAGAGCATTGAGTACATGAGTTGGAGATATTTGTAACATTGTCGTCAATATTCCCCCCAGGCAGAGGAAGCCACGGGGTGACCTTATAAAGGTTTGTGAAACAATGTAGAGCCTATGTAAGGAGAACTGCCAAGGGTAGGTGAGTCCAAAGCTGGAGGCATAAACGTGAGGTGAGAGAGCAAGGATTTAAAGAGGGAGTTGAGAGGCAACATTTCTCACAGAGGATGGTGCATAGACGGAATGGACTGCCAGAGGAAATGGTAGAAACAAGTACAATTACAACATGGAAAAGACACTGGGGCAGGTACATGGAGAGGGGAAGGTTTGAAGGAGAAGGGATTATGGGCCAAACACAGGCAAAGGCAACTCATTCCATTTCAGAAACCTCGGCCGAAAGGTCATGCCGCACAGAAACAGACCCGATGTCTCCAGTTATTGGAGGAGGAGACTATCGAGACAAGGAATGTTGAAGAGACTGAAGCAAGTTCCAGCGTTATGGATGGTCATCTGGACTGGAGGTTTCAAATATGTCAAGTAATTGGTGAGAGGGGAGGAGATGACAGAGATAGGAACTGTTATAGGAGTTAGAATGATTGAAGACACTGGTCCACAAGACAAGCCATAGATACAGTTTTGGAGAAGGAATAGGGAACAGAAAGATCCCAGGCAGTATTACTAACATCTCATTGCAGGTCTGCTTTGCCCTCTGTTGTCCTGATGCTCACCAAGACAGTACACGCCTGGATTGAAAAATGGGAACTCCCTATACTGTCCCAGTACAACAAAACTTAAAGTAAAGCTGGTGCTTGAGCCTGGGGTGTGTCTATACTGTCCTTCCCCTCCAGCACTATATCTATGTCATGTCCTGTTAGTTGATGTTTGGAGCCTCTCATTGCTCTCTGCTCTGTGCACTGTGAATGATCTTACCTGGTGACAGGATTTATTGAAGGCTCCCGACCTCCCTGACTTTGTCTTTCTGACTGACTAGCCATTTTTCAAACAGCAGTTGGCAAGTCTCTTGAGTCACGAACTCCCTGAGTACCTGCAGAAGACACAGAAATAAGCAGAATGGGAAATTAGACTGATGCTGTGAGGGTTACACATGTAGAATGGCACTGAGCCCACAGAGATCTGGAAAATCCCAGTCTCCATTCCGGGCCTGTGCTGCCTCATCTCTCTGGAGTGGAGAATTTTGTTGGCTCAGGATATGGAGTAGCTGCAAGAGTAAGAGACGTTGATAGAGGCAGCAATTAGACCCACACGGTGAGGGACCCCACATGGAGAGATACTGAGTGATATCACCAGAGTTCAGGATCAAATAATTGTGCAGTAAGAAATGGTTTTGATTCTTGTTGCACTGGGATGCTCAACCTGTGAGCAGGCAAAGCGAGAGCCTAGTGGCATTATTGTGAGGTAATTTATCCAGAAACTCAGCAAATATTCTCTGGACACAAGTTCAAATTCTGCTATTACAAATGATTGAATGTGAATCAAATACTTCAAAAAAGATATAATTTAAAACATGTAAGTGAGTATTAATCAATTGCTGATGTTAAGAAAAATCCATCGGGTGCATTGATGTCTTTAGTGAAGTAATCTAAGATGGGACTGGGATCTCACAGGTATTACAGAACAACAGCTGAGGGAGGGACAGGACAGGCAGCTCAATGCCCCAGGGGACAGATGCTGCAGGAAGGACAGAAGGGGAGCTGAGAGAGGAGGAGAGCTGCTGGTTGTGATTGGGGTGAAACATCACAGCAGGGACTGAGAGAGGAGATTCCTGCGGGACCGCCCAGTGACGCTGTGTTCATGGAATTCATCAGTAACAATGGGGCTTCCCTTTCCTCTGATTGTTCTACAGACCCCGATAGCCCCACCTTGACCTTCTCAAAATGGCGGCCCTGAGTCCCGCGCTCCCTCTTCCCTCAAACAAATGGCGGCCGTGACCCTGGGCCGCTTCCCTGATCAGAGACCGCCACCTCCTTCCCGGGCCTGGAGGGGCTTTTTTTGTTTTTTTTTAACCATTATCGGGGACTTGTGAATTCTCTCCGCTCCTTTCTCCCAGCGAGGCTCCCACACCCGGCTCTGAGCGCCGCTCTCTGAAGCCGATCGCAGCCGCTGCCGGAGAAAGCAGCTCCGTGTCTCTGTGTCCGTGTCCTGATCAATGTGACACTGCGCATGCTCCACATAGAAACCAAACTGCGCGTGCGTCTGACATTATCGGTGTTTATAGAGAATATTCATATCTGCACGGAATCATGGGTGAAATATACATCATTAATAATTTTTCTGTCGAGATAGAGACATTGAGATGTCTCGCATGCAAGGAGATTGTTCGGTTTAACTTAACCATACTGGCCAGGTTTGTAAATTATCAATTGTTCTGGGAGTTTGATAATATTGATTCACATTGGATTTATGAGAGAGATTTTTATGCTCTCACTATGGAGTGAGAATGATCACAACCGTGCAAAACAGGTTGCTTTCTGACCAATCATTCCCCGAGAATGCATTGGCCCCGCCCCTCACTCACTCTGATTGGCGGACCGGCCTCTGTTCGGTCCTCCAGTTCCGCCCCTTCCTCCCAATTGCAGAGTTGATTCAGGCGGAACTCAGCAAGCTGAAGGACAAGGGAAGTGAGAACTGATGCCTTGTGATGTGAAAATATCCCGAATCTTGGACTTAGAGACCTGAGTTCAATTTACAGTTTGTGCAGGTGTGTGTAATAACAACTTTGAACAGGTTCATTTGGAAAAACAAGGGAAGTCAGGAACAAATTAAAAACAATAGAAAATGCACACAATGTCGTAGGGCTCTCAATGCGAGATGATTTTAATCTTTACCAAGTGTTTCAGAACCCCAGTGGGTCCCAGTACAGACTGTTCCACTCCTTAGTGCACAGCCAGATACCACGATCGTGGGGTAAAATGTTGTGGTGGGATATGGAGGTGCTTTTCTGCAACACCCTCAGTTTTGGAGGTGAAAATAGATGAGAAGGAGCAGGGTTTTCTATGGAGTTACCTGTTCCCCTCCTGTTGCAGCATCTTATTATTGCCCTAGCTCTACCTTGTACATGTTTGGTAGAGAACAGTGACATTTAGTAAGCCACAATACAAGATCCGTCACTCTGTTTAGGACAGCAGAAATCTCTTGTAGCACAATAGTCATAGGACAATACT